>NC_050466.1:55966682-56198444 GCF_903995425.1 Onychomys torridus | reverse complement strand
GAATGATGTGGGCACTGGAGCTCTACAAAGGGTCCTCTCTCCATCCCCCAATGAGCAAATTCAAAGAGGCTGTGCTTCCCACAAAAGTCTGACTTTGCTGAAAAGCATTCAATTGTGAGTTAACCTAAGTATAAAATGAAATGCCATAGTGGACATTCAAACATCTCTCTATGTTATAGGGAGTGTGTGTGTGTGTGTATGTGTGTGTGTGTGTGTGTGTGTGTGTGTGTGTGTGTGTGTGTTGTATGCTATAACCACAGCTTTCAGTCTTTGTCTTGTTTGAGACAGAGTCTCTTGTAGTTCACTGCTGCACACCTCTGTGAGTTTTTGGACTGTCTTGTCTCAGTCTCCTATTTTACTGTAGGACCCACACTACTGCAACCATCTTTAACTGTGTTCTGTGGATCAGGACTCACTCCTCACACTTGCACAGCAAGGGCTCTACCCACTGAACCATCTCCCTTGCCCCAGAAATCTTACTCTTTCATGCTCAGTTTTGTACTTATGCTGTCCAATATGGTACCCAGAAGCTTCACATAGCTAACAAACTTATATTGTGGCCAGTTTAATTAGAGATGCGCAACAATTATATAAGACAGTCATAATATATATGTGCTCCATTTCATTTTAATAATATTTTACATTGATTATGCATGATATGCAATCCTAAAATGTGCTACTTTGGCATAAGAATTATTTTGAAGGAAAAAAAGGGCTTTAATAATAGCAGCAGGTTCAGGAAGGGCACCTCCTTTTCTTTCTAAAAGCAGGAGATAAAACCAGTGCTGTACCAGAAAGAAAATTACATTCACAACACCAGAAACAGGAAGGCAGGGTTGAAAAAAACCTTGGAAAACAAACCTTGTTAAAGCAACCCTATCTTCTTAATTGCTTTTCCACCATGAACTCTCCCGGCCCAAGCCCCTTGTCTTGTCAGGGTTTCATAATTTGCTCTTCTTTGTCCAATTTATTATATGAGTATTCAACTCTAACTGCTTCTTTGGTTTTTCATTTCCTTGGGAGGGTTCCTGTGTCACATAAAGCTCACATTAAATAAATTTGCCTGCTCTGCTCTCATCAATCTGTCCTTTGTTATGGGGGCCCCAGCTGAGAATAGAGAAGAAAAAAGGATGATTTTTTTTCTTTCTTACAATTACATGTGGAAATGCTAATGTTTAGGATCTACTGGGTTAAATAAAATATGTCATTAAAATTCATTTAACCTCTGGAAATTTAATGTTGCTCCTGGAAAATTGTTTATTGCTTATATACTTCACATATATGCATGTGCATTTATTAATATATATTAATATATATTTTAAAGTGCTTAAAAATTGATACTTGTTTTCAAATAAATACCTAGTATTTTAGCTAGTCCCCGCATGTTTCATCTTATCCCTTTTTGCCCCCTTTATATAAGAATGGACCCAGTTTTGTAGACTAAATAACTGACCCTGATCCATAATGTCTTGGTGACAACAAAGGGGAACTGCATAGAGACCCAAGAGGAGGTCCCATCTAGCACTGCAGTCACAGTAAGCTGCTGCCTCTTCTGGGTCCTGATTTATCCATCTGCAGTTTGAGAGGCTGAGCTATAGTCATCTCCAGAACACTGTAATACTGTCCCTCAAAAGTCCCTAGTGACCTCCCTGCTAGGCAATATAAAGAAAAGCTTTACTAAGCCCTGCCCACTGTCCTTGGCAGAGGGCCTTTCCCACTTCCACTTCACATCCCTGCATCTCTGCCACACAGATCTCTCTTGTTGTCCTGCATCCCAGTTCAGCATTTGCATTGAGTCCCTTGCCGGGATGGCAGTTCCACTGCATTTCCACACTTGCAAATATCATCCATCAATCAATGTCCCAGTGAAATGCTACCTTGCCCAGGAAAGCTACTATTTCCTCAGCTGGCAATGATCTCAACTCCATGTCTCCCTACCCCCTAAAAGGAAAGTACATCCTATTTGGGCCTGTGGTTATTTATGTACATGTCTCATCTCTATGAATTGTTTGTGAACAGGAAAGCCCACCATATATCACAAACAGACCAGGCCCTATGCTGACAGCAGAAGGACCTGAGTCCTTCCTCCTCCTTGAGTCTTTCTTCTAACAACTTCCCTTAGGCAATCCTGGGAAGACACAAAAGACAGCTGTCTTCAATGGATTACTTAGCTGCACATAAAAACTGGAAAAACTCAATCACATCTGTTGTTTGCTTTATTGTTCTATCAGCAGTATCTCTTTTCTATACAAGTGAAGAATGGATGTGCATTTCTTGAGAGTGAAGTGGTCTGCTTTCATTCTCAAGTGGACTGACTGTGAGGCTAATGGTGTTTCCATTTCAGGGTCTTAATTGCAAGGATTTTTCCAAGGCACTGGGTGGAGTTCTGGTAATTTATGTTCATGATTTTTGTATTCTTACCAACAATGGCTTCTTAAGTTGTAAATGTCTGAGCCCCTTAAAACTTGGACCTCTACCTAATTTAAATTCTCTTCTAATTTTTATCCTGGTGAATAATAAAAAATATAAACAAAGAATCTAGGTGTGGTGACACATGCCTTTAATCTCAGCACTAAAGAAGTAGAGACAGGTGAGTTTCTATGAGTTTGAGACCAGCCTGGGCTACATAGTGAGTTCCAGGACAGCCAGAGCTACATAGTGAGAGCCTGTCTCAAAAACAAAGAAAAAGAAGAAGAAGAAGAAGAAGAAGAAGAAGAAGAAGAAGAGGAGGAGGAGGAGGAGGAGGAGGAGGAGGAGGAGGAGGAGGAGGAGGAGGAGGAGGAGAAAGAAGAAGAGGAGGAGAAGGAGAAAAGGAGGAAAGGGAAGAAGGAATGGAGGGAGGGAAGGAGGAAGGAAAGAAGGAAGGAAGGAAGGAAGGAAGGAAGGAAGGAAGGAAGGAAGGAAGGAAGGAAGGAGTAATATCCTAGAAGACTAGAAGACATTTAGGAGCGCTAACACACATAAGAATTTAACTCCACATTCTGTATTCTTAGAAGGGCTCCTTTGTATGGGAAAGACCTACCAGGCTTATAGAGTGGGTTAGTGGATGCCTAAATGAATGGATAACCACATGAATGAAATTCGATGACATCATAGCATTACATAATGAGTGAGGACATTGAAACTTTACAAAAGTGGCATAGCAATACAGAAATGCTGTCACCTCAGAAAAAGAAAACAAAGTGTGGGTGATCACATAAGGCAGAGATATTTCAGTTAAGGAAACAAATTAAATCAGATCCATGATCTTATGTGTATCTGCTAAGGCATCATCTCAAGTAATGAGAATGATAGTACAGAGCCTTGAAAATTTCCATGCTTAAACAGCACCATCAGCTTGGTATGTCATATGATCGATCATTTGCTGTATTTTCCCAAAATATCATTTTCATTCCTGGAACAATGTGGATCTGGGAAATAATCCAGGCTAACCTTCATTAAAAAAAAAAAAACAAAAAAAAAAACCTTTTTCTAGTGTCTTTGATTGTGTAGGATTTGAAAGTGAACTGTGGAGGCCCACAAAGGTTTCCTAGTGAGATCTGAATTTGCTTTACCCAGCAGAGCTGCATTAGAGCACATGTGATAACCACATTTGTGGTTATCAGCTAATTGGAAGGGTCTGCACTTGGTTCAGCTAGGGGGATGTCTTTGCTCCACCCCTTGGCATTCTTATAGATAGCCCTTTAGATGAGACAGAAGGGGCCAGGGAAGAAGGGTCCAGGCCCTCCTGAGGCTATCCTGTGTTTTTATCTGTTTCTCTCCCCTGTATCCTTCTTCTTCTATATTTCTATCTAAACTTCTTATCCTTCTCTCCTCAAGAGTTCCCTGTTATAAAAAAGTGGGAGCTGGTCTCCCACAGTGAACAGAGCAAAAGTACTTCTTTAAAACTCATACTGTACTTTGGCAGAAGATAGAAAATGTAAGCAAATTCAATATAATGAACAGCAATCTTACTTAACAATTTTAGATATTGACATGAATTTTCAAATTCTAAGATTACTCAGTACATTCTTAATGTTTTTAAGAAGCTGGTTTATGAAAACGAATATAAACAACAAAAAGCATACTATCCTGTCAAATCATCTTTATCTATAATAACATGATTAAAATGAACATTCCTTGAGTGATTCAGTCACACTCGCAACTATAACAACAGTCATTTCATCTTCATTTCTGCTGTGGTCTCACACAAGACCTAGTTCTTTCAAGAATATATTTGGCCAAACTACTTATTTTCTTTCATTATCCCCCCACCAAAGGCTAATCATTATTATGTAACAAATATTATATACCTCACAAATAGGCAAAGGTGAAGTGCTAAACTAATGGGGTAATTTTATAAAAATAGGCAAGTTAATGATGGTGCAAAAAGACCACACTGCCCTGTATCTTAAAAACAAGGACCTTGAATGGAGCAACTGATGTTACATAGGTTTCTTAGACCATGATCCCAGCCACCCCACTTTGCTGATTCATGTTCTGAAGCAGCTGACTTCCATTGTTACCCAAATGCAGTCACCAACAATTTAGCCTCATCATTTTCAGAAACATGGACATACCTACTTTGAAGGTCATGTGAGTGTAAATTCAATATCAATGAATTATATAGGCATATATGTGTGTAACAAATACACACACACACAAATATATATATAACAAATATAATATATATAACTAATTACACACACATATATTTCAGAAGAGCCCAATTATTGAATAATGACAACGATGGCATTTGCTGAGTGCTTACCACATGTTAGATAGACACTGTTTAGATGGCTTTAGGATCATAATGTTATTTAATCCTCACAAAACCCAATTACCATTTCCCCCATTTGATAGAAGTGTACACTGAGGTCAGAAAAGACAAGGGGATTCAAAGTCTACACGTATCTGGCAGAAACATGACTCAACTTCTACAATCTAGCACTTTGGTCTTAATCTCAGCCACCACACATTGCTGAACCCAAATAAGAAAATATTTCCATCACTGTGTTCCAAATGTGATCTTTGCACCTACAACCTCAGTATCAGTGGAAGATAGGAAGCAATACAGAATCCGTGGATCCTAATGCAGTTCTTAAATACAGATCTACTTAGTGTATGGAATTCTGCATTTTTAATAGGTTGTCAAGGGAGTCTAATGTTCACATTTTGTGGTTGGCTACATAGCTCATTCATGATAAAAAAAAGGTCAATACTGACTTAATAGTCATCAAATCTTCCCTACTCTTCCCTCCTTCTTCCCCCCTCCCCTTCCTTTACCCCTTCTCATTTTTGAAACAGAATTTCACATAGCTAAACCTGGCCTCAAACTAGCTAGCTATATAGCCCAAATTGGCCTTGAACTCCTGATGCTTTCCTCCACATTCCATGTGGTAGCATCATAGTCATGCATCACCACACCAGATTAAAGACTTGACTTTCATATTGTAATGACCACTAGAGCAAACATTAAAGATCCCCCAAGTAAAATACTTGAAGGTGCTCAGCTCTGTCCTTGTTTACTTGAGGTGGCACAGGTGAGCAACAAAGGGGACAGAGGAGGCTCTTCAGCATACTGTGAACATGGAAATAACTCAAAAGGCAGAGTACAAAGCCTGTGTGACTGAATGTCTCTGAGCAGGGGAGAAAAGGCATTTTCATCTTCTCTGTACCAAAGTTAGAAACAGGCAAGGCAAATCTGAATTTTCAACATTCAAGCTATGTTTCCTTCAGTAGTGGCAGCTCCCAGTTAGGGACTATAAGGGCCAACACAGGGATGGGACAGACTTTTGGTTTCAGTTTTATTCGGACTCCTCATCTTGGAACTGATCCCATAAATGTGTTCAATTTGTCATCATCCATAGAATTAGTAACTTTGACTATTCTGTGTGCACATTTCATGCCCATAAAGGTATACATAAAATATATTACTATAAATATTATCACGATTTAAAGAATCTATTGCATAATATTAAGAGTTTTGTATAGTTGAGTTGTAGGAACTGTTATTATCTGGATTGATTAAATGCCTGCTGACCCCATGTCTGGGAACTTGGTCTCAAGCTGATGTACTATAGACAGTCAGTTGAAACTTTAGGAGATGAGAGTCTAGTGGGAGAAAGGTGGTCACTGAAGATGTAACTGGGAAGGGTACAATTCTCTCTCTCTCTCTCTCTCTCTCTCTCTCTCTCTCTCTCTCTCCTCTCCTCTCCTGCTGTCTCTTCTTCCTCATCTCCTTCTTCCCTGGCCCTTCCCCTCTCCTTCTTCTTTATTTCCCTTTGCCTTTTCTCTTTCTCCTCTTCTTTCTTCTCCTCTCATCTCCTTTCTTCTCCTCTCTCTCTTTACTTTTCCCTTCCTTCATCCTTCCTGTCTGCTAGGAGGTAAATATCTCTGCTCTACCAGATACTCCTTGCCATGATGTTCTGCTTCAACACAGACCCAAGTCAATGGATTCATGTAGCTTTGGGCGAAAGCCTCTTAGACTGTGATTGAAACTATACATTTCTCCATTATAAATTTATTACTTCAACTATGTTTTCACAACAGCAGAAACCTAACTTGACAGAAAATAGTATAAATAGTATGATATTTTTCAACAAAAACATATGTGTGCTTCTTTTGCAAGTGGCTGGTTGTGGTGCTTGAACTCAACCATGAGTGGCAAAGTAGCGAACAGATGCATTGTTGAAGTAACTGCTGAGCTAAAGCCAGTCCGTGTGCTTCTTTTATAGAACTGTTTATATGCCTACTCTTGTAAGCACCCAAATTATTTTGATTTTTAAAATTTTTATCTTAAACACAAAAAAATGCAAAATAAGGCAGGGAGTTCCCCTGGACCCTTCATTCAACTTTTCTGAGTGATAGTGCACTCTTCAAAAAGCACTCTATACTACCATAATAGAGAAATTAACGTTGGAAGGATATTATTAACAAGATACTCTACTGTGGGTCTCTAGAAAGAGTATTCAATCTTAGCTGCAAATTTCATACCTTTCAGACCCTTTCACAAAATGACAAAAGAAACAATGAATAAATAAGTGTAACCAAACGTGTTAAGTTTAAACTGCTAGACATTATTTTCTCTATATACCTCATAATAATGTGTAGATGTGTGCATATAAATTTATATACATATCAATCACTATATTGAAATTTAAAAGTAAAACAATCATTGAGTAGACTTCTCTTCAGGACATAATCACATAATTTGATCATAGTCCAAGTAATTACTACTCTATGAGGGATCTATAGTTTCCCTTTCTGCAACTTCTTAAGGGAAATTAACAAACTGTAATTTCTAGTAGCTGTGAATCAACCAGATGGCTATAGAGTTTGAAGAGGCTGGTAAATTGTTTGATGTATGACTTGATTAAGTAGTTCATCCAAGATGCACTACAGAAGATTCACTGTTAATCATTTTTTAAAAATCAGTGACATTTGGCATGCTAACTAATATTCCACATCAGAAAGACAGTATAAAGGGTATCTCAAGGGCAGGAGAATATCAACTAATAAAACTAAAGCAAAGAAATATAAGGAACTCTATATCTGGTGTGGTGCTATTTACTCTTAATCTCAGCATTTGAGAATCAGAGGCAGGTGGATCTCTGTGAGTTCCAAACCAGCCTGGTCTACATAGCTAGTTCTGAACTTGATATTTATAGCTGCCTTCTCCATATTTCTCACTCTCTGTATCCATGTGAAACTCTAATAATTCAAATTTCCATTTTTTTCAAGAAGCATCCCCTCATGGCAATGACATGAAGTTGGAGGCTCAGAGCCTTCACATTGCATCTCCCACTGCCATGTTTCTAGGGCTTTTCACTACTGAATGTGTATTGATATTTGAAGCCTACTGTCTATCTCCTGGCAGTGAAGTAGGCTGCCCTGTGCACTGAAGGAAGAGTTAGGCGTATTCCTGGCCTCCACCCACTAGATGTCACTAACATTCCTGATACCTAGCTCAACTAGGAAAAGCAAAACTATCTTCAAATAATACAAAATGTCCCTTGGAGGCAGGGGGTGCAAAAACACCTCTCCTCTAAGGGGTACTTTCATATCAAAACTAATCCCTTTCCACAAGGAGCCATGTCTAGAAATAGCAACTATCCATGACAGAGGTGGACGCAAAATATGCCCCAAGCTTTTAGACCTTTTCTCAACACTGCCAGCCACTTAATGTATAGAATGAAGTCTAGAGCTTGAGCCTTACTACAGAATCTTCCAAGATTACCTTTGATTTCTATCAACAAAGGACTCAAGGCATTAAAGGATGTGAATATTTTTCCAAACTTACCCAGTGACCCAACTTGTGTGCTTTCTGGTCTAGTGTGGTGCCCCCAGCCTGGGGATGTTTCTCATTCCTCTCAAACTCTTATTCACATAGATCACTGTACTATTTATTTTAATAAGAATATTAATTATATTATTATACAGTATTTCATATTGTTAGCCAGCAGCTATAGATTACTTAGCTATGTGACATATAAAACAAGCCATGACTCTAGCATCTCCACACTTGAAAATAGTAGAATGAAAACAGAAAGATACAAGAGCAAAAGTAAATAGTTAAATGTTTTACACACACACACACACACCCCACTTCTTATTCTAAAGAAATAACTCTATTCTAACAGGAAAAAGCCACCAGATATCTCACACAGAGGTAGCAAAGAGGGTTTAGTTATCGAAAGTTCTTTACCTTAATTCACTTCTGCTTTTCTAGTTTATGATAGGAGGGAAGTATACTATTTGAAAACATAGTATAAACAAATGGTGAGGCGGAAACCACTGAAGCTGATTATTTTTTTCTTAAATAAAACTAGGAATCTTTATTCTCATTAAGAAAATAAAGCTCCGAGTGACATTTATATGAAAATTCCTTCACCATTGCGCTTTGGGTGCTCCAAATTAGAAATATAAATTATTATAGAAGGCTGTACACCCTAGGAAGCTAATGATGTACTCCTCTTGTCAATAAAATGGATTACTTTTCTTTGGAAAAAAGAATCACAGGAAATTACAGGGCCAACCTGGCATTGTGAAAAGATGTATGCATAGAACAGAATGACATGGGATGTGGGTGGAGCTCAGTTGGCAAAAGTAATCACCTTGCCATGCGTGAAGCCCTAGGTCTGTTTATTAGCGTGAATTAGGTGTGGGTCAAAATTTCAAAGGCATCCTTGGCTATGAAGCAAATTTATGCCCAGCCAGGACTACATAAGACCCTATTAAACAAAAAAAATAGAATACAACAAGAAAAAAACAGAATTATATTTGTTGAGTAATGTTCAAACTACTACCTCCATTTGATCCTCAAATCCATGTTGAGAGGCTGTCATTTTTGTTTTAACAGGAGAAAAAATGAGGGACATCCCCTCAACTATGTCCAAGTGCAAGCTTGAGATTTGAATCCAAATCTCCTGATGGGACATGCACTGTTCTCATTCAACACTACAAAATGTAAAATAGAATAATCTTCCCTTTTGGGTATTGGTAACACTTGTGTTCCTGACCATGCTTGTATTGGAACCTGCTATAAGTCATGGGTACTCACATGCTTATCCTTCTCCTGTACAAATAAGAGGTTGTTTCTCAGTCTCTCTTCCAGCTGGCTACAGTTGGGTAATGAATGCACTCTAATGCAGTGAAAGAAGTGAGCTGCTGCTTAAACACCTGAGCAGTTTAAAGCCACCTTGCTTTTCTCCCAGTCTACCAGCTCACTAAAGACAATGAACTTTTCATTGTATTAAATTACTGAGATTTGGATAAAATATACACATACATATTCCAAGAAGGCTGGCACACTAAGGGGTTAATGATTTATTCATATATTACTATTTTTATTAAAGAGAAAACTAGGCTAGCGATAAACCAGGGGAACTGGAGTCTAGCAGATTGTTAAGGTACTTCTGGGAAGACAGTTGCAGACATGCCTTTCTGGGATCTCCAAGGGTAGCCTGCAGATACCTTGAGGCAACTTAGTAGGCCCATACACATTAGGAGGAAGCTTTTTCTGTCTCTACTCAGGGATTTTGCTTTCCAGGGACCTTGGTTCTTTCCTGCCTCTTTGGCAAAAATTCCCAGTGACAGCTTGTTTTTAAAGACAGGAACAGCAGGTTTCATAACAAAACTGTGGGAGACCCCATGTTCTTCAAGTGAGATTCCCACCTCCTAGAAATGGTTTCCATGCAGAAAAGTTCATGGAAACCAATAAGACAAATAACAGTTTGAACATCACTCTGCAAATAGTAACTCAAAAGTAAACCAATAATTTCTTACTGGATTTTTCAAGATCTCCATTAATAATCATGCTTCCAGATTTCATTTTCAAACATCACATCTGTCTTTCAAAAAATGAGCTATTTGTAGCAGTAGACACTTTTCATGTTATAAAGGGGAGGGGGTAGGCTGTCATAATAATGCAGCTTAGTAAAATTACCAGTGCTTAATATTCTAGAAGAAATCAGGGGAAATTACAAGGTGTATTTGAAATTATGCTTAAAATATATTGCTGCATCTAATTAGATATATCTACAATGTTAGGGAAAAGGATAAGGAAAGGATTGTATGGGCATCTGATTCAATTTCTCAAATGAGCTATCAGGTACTGTGAATATAGTAGAACCATCTCATCACCTCTGTTATTTGAATAGAGAAAGATTAAAACATGAAAGCATTCATATACCATCTCACTTCATTTCAAAAGTTTAAAGACCTTCAGCCTGGGCATGGATGGAGCTTAGTAGTTTGTTTGCCTAGCTTGCACAGATCATCTGCAAGATGTGGTGGTGCATGCTATAATCTCAGCCCTCAAGAGGCAGAAGTAGAAAGATGAAGAATTCTTGCTCATCCCTGGCTACAGAGCAAGCTCACAGCTAGCCTGGAGTACATACCAAAACTAAACAAGTAAATAAATAAATATATGAGTTGAATATAAGTAAAAATAATGATAAACTGGTGTAATAGATTCCAAGTATGGTTGCATGAAGAGAAATTGCTGTAAAATCTGTTAAGGATCTGACCTCACCCTCTGTTTGTTTTGAGGCTTGGTTACAGAGACTCCAACCATGCTGGCTAGTAGAATAAAGCAGAAGGGTTAACTAATTCACTTCTCATGCATTTTCATTTGCTCTCTAGGGCTTCGGGCATCATAACCAAAGTCCAGCTGATCACAGTTCACCTCAGTTAAACTGTGTAAAGTCAAGGGAAGTAGTGGCTGTCATATGCAATTTACTTGTTATACAACCAGAGGTAACAGCTACAATAAGCCACTTATTTTTTTTTAACCATTAATTGTGGCAATCCCCTCTGAAAAGTGAAATAGAGAGGTGCAAGATCTTCACAAGACTGTCCCCAAACTCTGCCCTGAGATCTTTCCACCACACCCCCTGATTCAACTACATGTAAACTTGGAAATACTGAAGTATGTAAGAGGTTAGAAGTTGATTACCGGAGGGCAGGACAGTGTGGAAGGTTTTAATGCTGCTGCAGCTTCCTTGTCACCCGTGACACTGGAAGTAACTCCAGCAAACTCATTTATTTCCAAAAGCTGCCTCTGACTGAATGTCCTACCTGCCCCCTCGCTATTAGGGACAAATACACATATCTGTTATCTGTAACATGGATGTTACACCACAGGTTCTCAATTCAGCTGAATGTTTAAATCACTTCCAGAGATTAAAAAAAAAAATCCTGATACCCAAGACAAAGCCCAAGCTAATTACGTCACAAGCTTTAAGCTAGAATCCAGGTATTTTACAAGCTTATGAGTACAGTCTTTTGTTGCCAAAATAAGGGGAACTCTTGATTTTCTATTAAAGTGAACTTAATACTTTCTCTTCTTCCACTGTATATTAGCATGGTAATATACTGCATTAAGTCTTAATTTTCCTCTACTGAACACTGGCTTAACATTATCCTGGCTCAACTCTTTATCCTGAGACTACTTAGGAGACTGAGGCAAGAAAACAGCCAATTTCACAATTATATTTTAGGATTGTGTTTCATAGCAGTTTCACTAAGCTCAATTCAACCCAGCTCCATGTTTTCCCATCTTCAAAAGAGAATTTATTCAAAAAGCAATTCAGAATAACTTCAAATAATGTTGTGTTTGGAAAATTAGTCAAGGAACTCTTTTAAATCAACCAAACAGTACCTCCAGGCATACTTCAAAAACATAATGTGGTATAATCAAACATCTCTTGGTATTCAAAAATTTGTTATGTTAAACTAATAGACACATTCATTAAAGTCTTGTGGGAAAACAAACATACGGTAGCCTACGCTTATATTGCATTTAATTCCAATCAACACCTGTTCTAGAGAGATGGACTTATTACCAGATAGTATTTTTAGACATAATAATATAGGAAAGAATTGTAATAAAGCATTTACAGAAAGCATTCATAGTGTGAAAGAGACAAAGAGCCACTCGGGTGTGAGCTAAGAAAGGGGAGTTTCTTGAGGCCTCTATGCCAACACCTATCCTTCTCTCCTCTGACTTGAAGATTTCTGGATCTAAAAAGAACAATGCTAACTGAAGATCTAATTAGCATTCCAACTCCATTGTCCATCTTTCTCTAAGAAAGTGTTTTTGTTTTCCTTCAGTCTCAGGAAGTGATAATATTTCTCCTTCAATAACTCTACAAAGAACAAGCTGATAATATGGTTTAGTCTGTAAAATGCTTGCCATACAAGCTTGGGGACATAGGTTCAGGGCCCCAGAACCCACATAAAATCTCAAGTCTGAAGGCACATAACTATCATGCCAGTGCTGAAGAGTTAGAGACAGGTAGATCCCTGGAGCTTATTTTCCAGTCAGCCTGGCCAAATCAGTGAGCTTCAGGTTCTGTTAGAGACTGTATCTTTACAAAAGTAAGATGGGGCTGGAGACATGGCTCAGCAGTTAAGAGCACTGACTGCTCTTCCAGAAGACCTGGGTTCAGTTTCTAGCAACCACAGGGCAGTTCACAACTGTCTGTAATTCCAGGATCCAACACCCTCACACATACATATACATGCAGGCAAAACACCAATGCAAATAAAAACAAAAATAAATTATTTTTTAAAAGTAAGATAGAGCTGTTCTTTCTGCCTGTTCTTGTAGCTGAGGAAGCACCACTGAAGACTTTCATCTCCCCACCTTCAAGTATCTCAGCTAGAAACTCCCAAGGAATCCCCACTATTGTGGTACTACTTCTTCAATGGTCCCAGATTCAAAAAGACCTCTGAGAGTCTGAGGAGCAGTTTTGAGCAATGAGAAACACTCCACCAGGTGCTCCAGTGGTTATGGGCTTGGCATTTGCACCATGTGAACTAAGTGAGTGAAGCTATGAATGGAAGGCTATACAGGGTGCATGGAAGGGTTACAGATCCAAAGAACTGTATCAAGAGAAAATTCTCAAAGACTAGGTACCCATTTCACTGTGAAAATGACCTTTTTTGGTATCATTGAAGAAGACACTGGAGAACATCACCTACAAGATTATTTTGAACGGTATGGAGAAACTGAAGTGACTGAAATCATGACTGACAGAGGCAGTAGACAAATGAAGAGCTTCGTTTTTATTGAAGATCATGACTCTGTGGATAAGACTCATTCAGAAAGACCATTCTGTGAATGGTCACAACTCTGAAGTAAGAAAAGCCCTGTTGAATCAAGAGATGGCTAGTGCTTCATCCAGCCAAAGAAGTCAAAGTCATTCTGGAAATTTTGGTAATGGTCCTGGAGGTGGTTGTGCTGGCAATGACAATTTTGATAGAGGGAGAAACTTCAGTGATTGTGGTGGCTTTGGTGGCAGCCATAGTTGTAGTGGAAATGGTGGAAGCCAAGAGACAGCTTTAATGTATTTTGTAATGATGGAAGCTATTTCAGACATGTTCAAAGCTGCAATGATTTTGGCAATTACAACAAGCAGTCTTCAAATTCTGGGCTAATGAAAGGAGAAACCTTTGGAGGCAGAAGCTCTTGCCCTTACAGAGGTGGAGACCAATACTTTCTAAACCACAAAACCAAGGTGGCTGTGGTGGTTCCAGCAGCAGCAGTGGCTATGGCAGTTGCAGGACATTCTAATTATGAACAGGAAACAAAACTCAGCAGGAGAGGAGTGCCAAGAAGGCCAGAGAAGTTGATCTAGCCACTACAAAGAAGACATGTTTTAGGCAATACTCATGTGTATGGGCAAAAACAAAAACAAACAGAACAAAGCAACAAACCTCCAGGAATGTATTTGTGATTAATTGTACAACATATTACTTTAGTTTCTGTTCTGTAAAGCATTCCAACAAAGGAATTTAATGCCATCCATGCTGTTGACTGCTAAGTGTAATAGTCTGATCATAAAGCTGAATAACTGTGTCTTTTAAAAGATGTAAAGGATTTGAGGAAGATACTTAATGCTGGTCATTGCCTCACACTCACACATGTACAAGTGAAACCACATGCACACACACACACACACACACACAGGAGGAGGCAGAGAGGCAGAGAGAGAGAGAGAGAGAGAGAGAGAGAGAGAGAGAGAGAGAACACTGAAGATCCCCAATGCTTCTCATTCTTTCTCTCTATATGCAAACTCTAACACAACCTGAAGCTCACTGCTTCTCCCTTGCATAAGAACCACAAGACAATTGTTCAAGTCTCTATCATCTTGCATCTGGGTCATTGAGTCCACTTCACAAGTAGATTGCCAGTAGCTTCCCCAAACTAAAGAATACACAGTCCTAATGTGTGAGAGCTCTTGTCATTCTGATAATGACCCTCTAATAGCTTTCTATTTCATTACAACATAAGGCTAGTTTGATGTGGTTTCTGCATATGCTATGCTTGTGCTGGTCACTGCTCCGATATGTTCCTGTCTAGCCACACCTCTCTATCTGCTCCTTCTCTTGCATGCTAGGTGCACTCCCATTTCTTATAAGGTTACCAAACATCATGGTTGAAACAGGGCACTGTCTTAGTTAGGGTTTCTAATACTGTGATAAAACACCATGAACAAAAGCAACTAGTGCAGGAAACAGTTCATTTCATCTTACTCTTCCAAGTAATAGTTCATCCCTGAGGGAAATCAGGGCAAGAACTCAAACATTGCAGATACCTAGAGGCAGGTACTGGTACAGAGGCCATGGAGGAGTGCTGCTTTCTGGCTTGCTCATTAGGGTTTGCTCAGTTTGTTTCCTTGTGTATCCTGGGATCACCCACCCAAGGGTGGCACAGCCTACAATGGGATATTTTTAATGTCACATTAAAAAAGACTGAAGAAAATCGCCTACAGACTTGCCTATAGGCAAATCATATGGAAGAATTTTCTCCATTCCTTCTTTTAGGATGACCTTATGTCAAGCTGACATAGAAACTAAGCCAGCACAGGAACAGAGGTGTTTTGGCTTGGGAGACAGAAGACTTTGAGTGCTAAAACCAGGAGGTATTGAGCAACCCGAAACAAGTTTATCATCCTACTTTTCTCTCTGCCTGGATACCATCATTGGTATGCTTCCTCTGTCTGGGCTATGGCTTTGCCCCTCCTCCCTCCCACATATCCTTATCCCAGTTCCTACTTCTTTCTCACCTTCCCACATCATCTGTGTTACCTTTCGGCTCTACATTTTTATTGTATGGTTTCATTTCTGACCCCTCTATGAGAAGGTAAGCCTATCAGAGATAGTTTGATTGCTTCTGTCATCCTCCAAATTAAAACAATGCCTGTCACACAGGTAACTAAATATGGGCTGGCTGAAATAATTCTGCATACTACTCAATAATGCTCCTGGAAGTATTTATAATGCAAGATGACTAAATTGATTGCAGGTAGTTCTAATTAATCAAATACCATTCCTTTTGATCTTAAACTCAATAAGATCATAGGAGAAATCCATAGCACATATAAATGTTCATGATTCTAGAAGAGGGAACTTGAAAAGCCAAAGCCTAGTAAGAAGAATAAGCTGGAAATGGGCAGTTATTGTGACTGACGTAACATTCATTTTGCTACTTGTGCATGTATTAATATGCATTATAACCAATTCATACTTCTGAAAGGCACACTGGGGATTATCCTAAGCATTATACCAATCAGTTATTGTAATATGCCCACCATCCACATTCCTGTGATACAAATAACTCATCCGAGGGCAAGGAGAAAGGTTCAATAAATTTTATGATTATTAAAGATGGGCAGTATATCAGGAATAGCAGAGATCAGAAAACACAAAGCACCTCATTTCTTTTACAACTGGTTTTTATAAACAAATTTATATTATTGCCAGAACGTGCTAGGGAGTTCTAAGTAACTGTCTCTTGGCAAATGTTCGCATCATGAAGATAAATGTTATAATTCCTAATCACCTTTTCTTCTTCCCTCTTATTAATATCAGCTTTGAGTTCCATGCCTGTATGTATTTTGCCATTCCGAGCTTGCTTATAAGGTTCAGGACCCATCAACAATATACTATACCCCGGTGTACCAAACTCCTTCTGCCTGAAAAGTAGTTGCTTTCTCAAGCTCATCAGAGCCCTTACCCTAGAGTGCCTTGGACTTCTCCATACTTCTGTGATTCTAACCATGATCTAATTGTAATCTGATCCCCTACCTCTACATAGCAAAACAAAGGAAGCCAAACAAACCACCCATCCTTTTTAAAGAGAAGAATCAATCAAGCACATGCACATCCCATCACTAAGTTAATAAAAAAGATGTAGCTACTAATTGGAGGTACAGTATATCCAGTAGACATGGAAATGAATTAAGAGACAGCCCTTGTTCAGAATTCACATATACATTTTCACAGAAGACTATGTGCTAGATGGTGATACATGCTCCAATGATACGATCACTTGGTCTTTTTTTTTTTTAAGTATTAGTTTGATGGGTTGATTATGTTTCATTTTAAGACAGCTGCATATATCCCAGGCTGACCTACGACTCACATAGCGAAGGATGACCCTGAACTCCTGACCTTCCTGCTTCTAACTCCATAACATAGAGGTTTGTAATATGATATCACACCCACTTTAGGCAGTGTTTGGTAATCAGAACAAGGACCATGTGCTTACCTAACTATCAACTAAGCTATATCTCAGGACCAATGCTTTTAGTTGTAATAGTAAAAGGTTGACATACCAGTCTCATGATCTGAAATTTATTAGAGGGGGAAAGATTGCTCTGGGACAAAAATGAATTTTTATAAGGAGGCCTTGATCTTCAAAACTGAGAACTAGACTCCAGGCTGCAGCAAATGAGCTCTACTTTAAGGCCTCCTGAATACCAGCCAGCCAGAAATCTACAGAGATCCCTGAGTCAGATCACCAAATGAGAGTCCCTGAAAGAACACACTAATGGCAGCAGCCTACATTTCACCAACCTGTCTCATGTCCTAAGGCTTTTTCATCTTCATTCCTTATAAAGGTCTCACACAGAGGGGCCATTATCTTCCTTTGACACTGAAATGGGCCAGAGGAATGAATTACTGCTGTAAGGTCCAAGGTGAAATAGCTGTAGCCCAAAGACAATTGGTTCTTCTGACTCCATCACCCATGAGGCTAAGAAGGCTTTCATTAGGTGAGCATAGAGAGAACCAAACCCCATTCTCAGTGCTTCCCATAGAGGAACATTCATGCCTCGAAGTTACTTTCCAAGTTGGACTTGACTTTCATTCTTATTTCCCAAGAAAAATGCAATCTGAGGGTAACTAAGTGACTCATCAAAGGCCACTCAGATAATAAGAGGAAGCTCATGTTCAGAATCAGGGATGACAAACTTTATCTGTAATAGGCTAGATAAAGCTGTTTTAGGTTTTATGGACTATATGGATTATTTAGCTTTTTTTCTCATGTGTTTTACTAAGGAAACTATGCACACACAAGGCACACAAAGAAACTGTGTTGCTATAACATAAAGCAAATAAAATATGATGTTTCATAGTTATAATGTTACAAATTTTATGATGGAAATCCTTTGTAATGTTAATAATTCAATTTTACCTGGTATGGGGGAAGAGAAATAAAGAATGCTTAGATGCACAGAGGATTCAGAAATGGCTGGCTGATGTAAAGGGCTATATTACTATCCCATTTACCTATGTTTGAAATTTTTGTCATGAAGAGTTCAAAGCAAGAATACACGACTCATTGTTCAATGATTGATAGTCATGTGTAGTGGTGCACACCTTTCATTCCAGCACTTCAGAGGCAGCCATATCTTTGTAAGGTTAAGACCATCCTGGTCTACACAGAGATTTCCAGGTCCGCCAGAGTTACATGGTGAGACCCTGTCTGAAAATAAATAAATAATAAAAATAAATTAAGGAAGAAAAGAAAAGAAAGACATTTGCTGACAAGCTTGACTACCTGGGTTCTATCCTCGAGGACCATATGATGGAAGAAATAACCAGGTTCTGAAATTTGTCCTCTGACCTCCATACAAGTATACAAAAGAAATAAAAAGTAAATGAATGTGATAAGATTTTTTAATACTGTCAACTTAACAGGATCTGATTCAATGAGGAGACAAGCCTATGGATACACCTATCAGGGATTGTCTAGATCAGTGGTTTTCAACCTTTCTAATACTATCACCCTTTAATACAGTCCCTCATGTTGTAGTGACTTCCAACCATAAATTAATTTTCTTTGCTATTTCATAACTGTAATTTTACTATTGTTATGAATTGCAATGTAATTATCTGTGTTTTCTGATGGTCTTAGGTGAACCCTGTGAAAGGGTCATCTAACCCACACATTGAGAATCACTGCTCTAGATGAAGTTACCTGAGGTAAAAGATTTGACCTAAATGTGGGTGCCACCATTCCATGGGCTAAGGTCCTGAACTGAATACAAAAGAGAAAATAAGCTGAGCACTGACATTTATTGCTCTCTGTGTCTTGACTGCAAGTATAATGCCATCATCCATCATTAAGATGGAAATTACCAGATATGATGGATATACTGTGCACCCCAATAAACTTATCTGGGGGTCAGAGAACACAATAGCCACTATATTAATCATAGGTTTAGGCAGTGGTAGCACACTCCTTTAATCCTAGCATTCCAGAGGCAGAGATCTGTCTGGATCTCTGTGAGTTCAAAGTCACACTGAAAACAGCCAGGCATGGTGACACACACCTTTAATCCCAGGAAGTGAAGGCAGGAAGCAGAAAGGTATATAAAATATGAGGACCAGGAACTAGAGCCTTTTTAAGCTTTTCGCTTTTAGCAGCATTTCAACTGAGATCCGTTTAGATGAGGATTCAGAGGCTTTCAGTCAGAGGAAACAAGATCAGCTGAGGAATTGGCAAAGTGAGGTTGGATGTGGCTTGTTCTATTTCTCTGATCATTCAGTGTTCATCCCAATACCTAGCTCCAGGTTTGTTTTTATTAATAAGACCTTTTAGAAGTTCATGTTACAACCAGATAATAAAATAACATGAAATATATTTGAACTCAAAATCAACACATGGAAAAAAATACTGAGAATTTAAAAATATGTGTGTGCTCGTGTGCACATACATGTGTGTCTATGTGTACTTGGCAAGGCAAAGAAACAAATATATCACCTACCTGTAATTTGTAATGTGAAAAACCAGGGGTGTCACATAGGAACCACAAGTACAATGAGCCTAAGATGAGAATTCTAGTCAAAAGACCTTATGGAGGCTCATGGTCCTGTGGAGTTTGCAAAGAAAAGCCACAAAGCCAAATATTGGTGAAACAAAATGACTTGCAAGTACTAAATAATTATAGCCTAAAGAAAATGTAAGGGGCTGGAGAGGTGGCTCAGAGGTTAAGAGCACTAATTGCTCTTCCAGAGGTCCTGAGTTCAATTCCCAGCAACCACATGGTGGCTCACAACCATCTGTAATGAAATCTGGTGCCCTCTTCTGGCCTGCAGACATACATGCATATTGTATACATAGTAAATAAACAAACAAACAAACAAATAAATAAATCTTTAAAAAAAAAAGAAAATGTAAGTGTTGTCAAGAGACACTAGGCTAGTGAAACCAAATAAGAGACATTAGCTCTGAAGTATCAGTTCACCTAATCTGATAATAGATACTTAAATAAGAAGTCAGAAGTTATTTCTACTGTTTGACAATGAACATCATTTTTAGAAATATTTTTAGGGAGTTACCACACCTCCTTGGTTGTTAACTAAATGAGAATACTAAAATCCTATGAATATTTATTGACAATGGTTAGTGGAATATTTAGAGAAATAGGAAATATCAAGGAATAATTTATAATGACAAAATACACTGATGAGCTATGCATGAGTAATAAATGGTTTGTGGTATTTAACCAGAGATGTCAAACTGTAGCCTAGGTTAGCCTAGAACTCACATCACAGTCCAGGCTGACTTCAAACTTGTGGTAAACCTTCTGCCTCAGCCTATAACATACCCAACTCCCAAGCAGGCATTTAACCAGTGGGAATCACCTAGGACAAATGAATGCTCTAGGTCTTTCCCTTCTGGCACAAATAACCTCACCCACTTCCTGGGCACTGAATGTCTCATGACCTATAAAAGTCAGGTAAGAGTTACATACACACACACACACACACACACACACACACAGAGAGAGAGAGAGAGAGAGAGAGAGAGAGAGAGAGAGAGAGAGAGAGAGAGAGAGACAGGGAGACAGAGAGGCAGAGAGACAGATGCTGTAACTGTCAAACAAGAGTTTTATAAATAGGCCATTTTTTTTCTGTGCTTGCCTATTTCTGCTTCCTAATCACACTGTTTGAGATCATCCAAACTTTAAGACCAATGAAGAATGCCTTTCCATGAGGGCCCATAACCTAGTATTACTCATATTTGACCAGATGCAAACTTGTGCTTAGCCTCCCAAGGGTTTAGTGATCAAGGTTCTCAGTTACTAGCAAATATGCCTACCTGATTCACAATAAGCCCTAGCTAGGAAGGCGCCTCCAGAAGGATCTGCCTGGCTCTTCTGTTCAGCATAAGTGGACTGGCTAGGACACAAGTATCTTAGAATGAAATACAAAGACGTCTGAGATTTATTTGTTTGCTTTGCCACCATGCAGTTTGTTAGGTTTACACCAAGGATTTGGGTTATAAATCTAGAAGTCAAAGTGTTCTGTTTACTCCCCCTGGATATGACCACTGAGATCCTGAATCAGAACAGCTATGATCACTCTGTTAAAACACTTAAATATCAAGGCTATTAATATTCCCTCATGGAGTACAGTCCTCAGAGTCCCCTGATTCTTGAATATGCTAGCAAGTGCTCTACCTCTGAGCTCAACCCCAAGCCCCACATTTTTTATTTGAGGTTTACCAGCTACTTAAGTCCTAATAAACATTTGGATGTGATAAATATTCAGTGATTATACATTTGAATGTTTTCTTAAAGCCTGAGAAGAACAGAAACAGAATTAAACTGAAGTCATATGAGAAAAGACATTTCATAAATATTTTCCTCTGCTAATGATACAGAAATAACAGCAAATGAGAAACTGCCATCTATACTTAATATCCTCCCCCCCAATCTTAACTCTATTAGTTAATTTTCAGTGGCTGTGACAAAACACTATGATGAAAAGCAACTTTGAGGTGAAAAGAGTTTATTTTGGCTTATGATTCCAGAGGGCCAGAGTTCATTGTGATAAGGAAAGCATGACGGCAGAAATTTGTGGCCAATGTGACAGCAAGTGAAGTATAGAGATCCTATTTCGTCCACACATAGAAAGCAGACAAAGGAAGAAGGCAGGGTACTATAAATCCTCAAAGCCAATTCCCAGTGACATACTTCCTCCAACAAGACTGAACTTCCTAAAGGCTCCTTAACATCTCCTAATAGTGCTACCAACCAGGGACATGGCCATTAAGGGACTTTTCCCATCCAAACCACAACACTGATCATGAGTTGCTTTCTAACTCTTATCCTCCTAGCCTTATATCATTGTAGACACTAGATCAAATGTTGGCTCAAACAAGTTTTTTTCTTTTTTTATATCATCTATCTATCTATCTATCTATCTATCTATCGATTGATCGATCTATTTATTTATTTATTTGGAGTTTTGAGTCAGAGTTTCTTTCTGTAGCCCTGTACCAGGTTGGCCTCAAACCAGATCAGCTTGCCTTTGCCCTCCTCCAGATTGCTGAGATTAAAGGCATGCAGCACCACCACCAAGCACAAAGGTTTCTTAAAGTCAAAACTGTTGCTAACTCTTTGGTAATTTTTGACAAAGCAGAATTAAATCATTTTCTGCTTCACTGAAGGCAAGGGAAGGCTGACTTATCAGTGCCTGTGCAAGGCATGGGATTCAGAGAAGCAGAGCCTGGATTTCAGTAAATGTGAACAGGAAGCTCTTTACAAAATGACATGATGGTTAATCATCATTGTCAACTTGACTGGACCTGGAATCACCTAGGAGATTGGTGTGACCATATCTGCAGGTGTGTTTGCAAAGGCATTTTCAGACAAAATTAACTGAGCAGAGCAGACCTGTTCTGATTATGGGCAGCACCATTCCAGGGCACTGGAGCTCTAATAGAAAGGGGAAAAAAGCAAGCTGAGCATAAATGAAGCAGTCTAGAAAGACAGGGAAATTATGGGGACATGAGAAGGGGAGTTCTCAGAGAAGAAGCCTGTCATGGGAGAATTTGATTGAAACTTCTTGTGTGAAGAATTCCAACACAATTAACAACTGTTTAAGGGATGAAAGCCTGTGATTTTTCAGGACTCCTACCTATGAGAAACCCCTTTTGCAATCCTAGTGGTTCCTGGTTTTGCCTTACCAGATTATAATCTTACCCAAGGGACTTCTGGATCCACAGTTTCGTCACAAAGAGATGGGAGTATTTCTTAGCAACTCTTTGAAATGTAACCAAAATGGTATGTTTGAACCACCAAAATGTTACATATATGTTTCAATTTTACATATCAGCCATGGGTTGCCCTGTCGTCCCCCCTCCTGCTCCCATCCCTGCCCCCCCCCCCTTCCCCCAATTCCCATCTCCTTCAGGGCAAAGACTCCCCTGGGGATACACCTCAACCTGGTAGATTCAGTACAGGCAAGTCCAGTCCCCTCCTTCCAGGCTGAGCAAAGTGTCCCCACAAAAGCCCCAGGTTCCAAACAGCCAGTTCATGCACTAAGGACAGGTCCCTGTCTCACTGCCTGGGTGCCTCCCAAACAGTTCAAGCTATTCAACTGTCTCACTTATCCAGAAGGCCTTATCCAGTTGAGTTGGGGGCTCCATAGCTTTTGGTTCATAATTCATGTGTTTCCATTAGTTTGGCTATTTGTCCCTGTGCTTTTTCCAATCTTGGTCTCAACAATTCACGCCCTTACAGTCCCTCCTCTTTCTCGACAATTGGACACCTGGAGCTCCACCTGGGGCCTGGCTGAGGATCTCTGCATCCACTTCCATCAGTTATTGGATGAGAGTTCCAGCTCGACTGGTAGGGTGTTTGGTCATCTGATCACCAGACTAGGTCACATCAGGCTTTCTCTCAACTATTGCCAGTAGTCTACAGTGGATGTATCATTGTGGATTTCTGGGGGCCTCTCTAACATTTTGCTTCTTCCTGTTCTCATGTGATCTTCATTTATCATGGTCTGTTATTCCTTGTTCTCCCTTTCTGTTCTTGATCCAGCTGGGATCTCCTGCTCCCCTAAGCATATATGTATATGTCTAATGCTAATTGTGATTTTCTCCTTCAGAATCCTGCAGCTCAAATAACGGTCTCTTAACCTCATGATTAAATTTTATTGTTAATAAACAGCAAGTCTTCTTTGAGACATCCACACCCATGTTGGTGGGTATGCCTTTATTCTTTTCTTAACTGCCTTTCTATCAAAAACAACAACAACAACAACAACAACAACCCACTATTCTACCTCATTTCAACTAGTCCTGAAATGTTTTACTGCATCAAAGCCACAAATCCTGGATTTGTGTGTAGTAGGGTATCTAAGAGATGAAGAGAACTCCTTAGGCTGCTGAGAGTGACAGCACAGAGTTGTGGTTCCATTTCTCTCTGGCTGACAATGGCATTTCCTTCCCTCCATTTCCTCCTGTCTGCCTGATGTGAAACAAGCTGTTCTGCCTTGCCTTCCCTGAAACTATGGACCATGATAAACCTTTCTCCTTCAAGGTTTCTGTGCTGGCTATTTTGTCACAGTTACATGAAAAGTTACAGATGGAAAGGCCAGAGGAAGTACAGAGCTGAGGCTATATGGAGTGGGAAAGAGCAGACTTCCCCCAATGAGGCTACAGGAAGGACCCAAAAGCCAGTAAAGAAAAAGACCTGGAAGGAAGAGTTTGATAGCTCAGTAATATACCAGCAAGGCTTGAAAGTAAGAATGTTAGCACACAATTGCTATAATGTTGACTGTTCTCAGCTCACAAAACTTCAAGTCAGTTAAATAAATGTTGGTGTGAATAACTTTGGTTGAAAATGGTGTCAATAAAACAAGACCCATTCACAGATCTGAGGCAATAAAGAAGAATTCACATGGCAATAAAGCAAGTTCTGAGAAAATTTCATGGAAGCAGAAATTAAGGAGATGAGCAACAAAGAGTTTTAAAAAACTGTAGCTGAGAAGACAGTTTACTGAGTAACTTGTCTGCTGCAAAAGCCTGAAGACCTAAATTTGGATCTCTGACACCAACATAAAAGCTGGGCATGATGCCATGCACCTTGAATTCCAGTGTAAGGGTGGGAGAAAAAGACAGATCCCTGTAGCTCACTGGCCAGCCATGTCCAGCCACCAGTGAACTAAGAATTCAGTAAGAGGAGGCCATATTTGAAAAATACACAGAGAGTGATAGAGGAAAGTATTCTATGTTGATCTCTGGTTTGCAAAGATACACATGTCTGCACACATACGAGCATGCATAGACATACACACTCACACACACATATGCAACACACATATAAATAGTTTTTAAATATGAATTTACACACCTGCCTCTGTCTGCCACCCTGTCATCATAAATCCATAGAGACAGGGATGGCAGTGGCTCTTCCCCTGTGTGACAATTAAGATTTGGCATCATTTCCTTCGACTGTCACAGCAAGTGAACCAAGCTGCCAGGCACTTTACACTAATATACTAAAATACATCACAGGACATTTTTCTTCACCTGCAAGATTCACATGTATTTTATAATCACCAGTCTTAGAAACTAATTAATGGCTTTGTCCCCAAATCTGCCTGTTGTCTTTTTCTCTTTTCTTTTCTTGTCTTTTTCAACACAAAGTCTCATGTATCCCAGTCTGGCCTTCAACTTTGTACGTCAAAAAATGACCTTGAACTTTTAATCTTCCTTTCTCCACCTCCCAAGTGCTGCGACTCCAGGCATGGTCTCATCACATCTGATTGCAGCAGTACTGAGGTTCAAACCCAAGGCTTAGGACATGCTTGGAAGGCACTCTACCAGATGTGTTGCACCTCCAGGGCTGACTATATATCACATTGCCAAAAATCATGGACATCTACTTGTGAGGTCTTGCTGGCCTGCAGGCCTCCCTTCCTTTCTCACATCTATTCAGACATCAAGTCCAGTCAAGCTACCACCTGCTTCTCTACTTGCTCCATTTTTCTTCCTGTCATGGCAAAATCATTGCAGTGGCCTACAAAACATTATCTACAGCCATCCCAGCCCTCCTCCAATCATTCCCCCTCTCCTTATCTCCCTCCATACTAGAAAATCCTGTTTCTTCCAATAAATTTACATTCAAACTTTTGGGCCCATACCATTAGGAAAAAACCCCAACTTATCACTTGATGAGTCCCTCTTTCTGGCAAAGGGAAGGAAAGGAAACACTATTTTAGGGCCAGCAAGATGACTCAGTGAGGAGAAAAATTATTCCCAGAAGGTTTCCTCTGACTTCCACATGTGTGCCATGGTGTATGTGTGCGCGCGCGCATGCGCGCGCGCACACACACACACACACACACACACACACACACACACACACACACCAAATAAATAAATGTAACTTAAAAAAAACCAAAAACCAAAAACCAAAAATAAGACCCCATCATTTTACATGTCGTTCTCCCAATAGTGTACTGTTTCTTAGGGGACATTCTTCAATTCTTTCATGGTCAAATCTTGGAATAAAATCGCTTGCTTTTTTTTTTTTTTAATTTTTTGAGACAGGTTTCTCTTTATAGCCCTGGCTGTTCTGGAACTTACCATGTAGACCAGGCTGGCCTTGAACTCAGAGAGATCCACTTGCCTTTGCCTCCCTAGTGGTAGGACTGAAGGACTACATCATCACTCTTGCTTTAAAATCACTGAAAAAAGACTCATTGTAAGGCACACTTCCACCCTTTGCAATGTTTTTCTGTAGATAAAAATACTGCTGTAGAGCCTTGCCTTATCCAATCATCTAATATATCCTGCCATCTATGTTTCACCTTTTCTCTTTTCCAGCACTTGGATAATACCATTGCATATTATCCAGTTATTTTAACTCAAAATGTTTGGAGTAGTTCTCTTCATTGTGGTATGAGAAGTAATATCAATCACTAATTTTTGTTACTTGTAGCAGAAGGTGATGGCATTACCTGTAGTGTATTTGACTTCAAGACCGTGACGACTCCTTCAGTAGACTCATATATATTCAGAAGAACAGAAAACTCATGACAGTTTAAACAATCTTATTAAGAGCATTTATTATCTTTAAATTATAAGAACCACAAATGATTATGTAAAGTAAGATAAAATATTCATGGAAATGGGAGAGAGGTAGGTTTCTCTAAACCTTTGAGTACCATCTTTGATAAGTGGGAGGTTCAACTAGTGAGAGCATCTCACACAGTATTCCCAGTAGAACTGAAAGAAGGCAAACATGCTCTCATGTCTCCCCACTGCCTCTTTTCCACCTCCTGATTTCTCATAAATACATAGAGTATCTTCAACCTGATGGCCTATAACCCTCCAGGAAATTCAAACATAATTCATTTGCCACCCTTGATCTTGTCATCTCAACTAATAAAATACAGTCACATTAATTCTATTATAAATTGAAGACTTGACTCACATGTACCCTCTAATGTCAGCCTGAAAAGGCAGGATTTCTTCTACATATGGAAAGATCTAACACACCTGAGGTTTTTTTTTTTTTCTCTTTCTCCTAGTACATATGGTTTTCCATATGTTTGATCTTAACTTCTTTGGGACTAATTAACACATACATGGATGTAATCATATGTAGATTTATGCACATGACCTTCACATTTCTCATGTGATATTTTCAAATTCCCAGTCTCAACGGCTTCTGAATACAGCATCATCTCAGATTTCTCATTTCCTCCAGATGAGGAATCAGTACCAGAGATAAGACTCTTTTAATAGGAAGGAAGAATTGCACTTAGTGAAAGAGTATATATAGTCTGAGGTAGTCACAGAAGTATTACAGACACATTCCTATGGTGTTCATCATTCTTCCTTTCCTTATTGCCTACCTATCTTTATAAGATATTGTTTCTGACCATTCAAATATCAAGCTCTATGTACATGCATGTGTGTGTGTGTGTGTGTGTGTGTGTGTGTGTGTGTGTGATAAAATACTATGACCAAAAACAAATTATGGAATATTTGATTGGAGCTTATTGTCCTAGAAGAAGGGTCCCTAATAGTGGGGGAGGCATGGCAGCAGGCAGCTTGAGCACAAAAGCAAGATATCACATCTTCAGTTGCAAATACAAAGCAGAAATATAGAACTGGTAGAACTGTAAGTAGGGTGAGACTATGAACTCTCTAACCCCTCACCAGTGATGTACAGGCTTTCTTTCTAAAAGGTTCCATAACTTCCCCTAAACAGTGTCAATAGCCAGGGACTATGTGTTCAAGTACATGAGCCTATGGGAGGACATTTTTCATTTAAAGCACCAAAGTGTGTGTGTGTGTGTGTGTGTGTGTGTGTGTGTGTGTGTGTGTGTGTGTGTGTAGAAACCAGATGTCAATGCTGAGTGTCTTCCTCCAACATTCTCCATCTTATTTTCTGAGATGAGACAAGATTTCTCACTAAGTCCAGAAAACAGCTGGTTAGAAAACAAGTTCTTGCACTCCGCCTTCCTCCACTCCCTATCTGTGAATTACAGACACATGGTCACGTCTACATTTGACTGTAGGTACAGGAGTTCCAGCAAGCATTTTACCAACTGGGCCAACTAGCCTTTTATGTACATTTTATTACTAGAGATCAATGTGTGAGATGGTTCTAAAAACATATATCCAGATTCCAAACAACTAGATTCCATGCAGATGGGCCCTGCTAGTCTGAAGCATCAGGTTCTAGTCATGCCCTATGAACTCTATAGTGTACTATATGGTCACTTTAATATCTCTATTTTTATTTTCTCCCATACAAAATGTGGTCCTTCCAGCACTCTCTCATAAAACTTTTTTGGGTTGCTATAGAGTCTGCATATGAAGATGCCTTTAAAACTTATAACTGAGATTATCTACAAAGCTAGTATTCATTATGGTTGTTGTGTATGCCACAGATACCTTTGTTTGTTTGTCTTGTAAGAAATTTATTTTATATGTCTGATTGTCTTTCCTACATGTATTATAAGCACCACATTCATGCCTGGTGCTTGAAGAGGTCAGAAGGGGGAATTGGATACTTTGGAACTGGAGAGTCAGATGGTTGGTTGTAAAGTCACCATGTGGGTGCTGGGATCAGAACTTGAGTCCTCTACAAGAAAAGCAAATGTTCTTAACCATGGAGCCATCTCCCAAGTCCCATGATATTCTTTATGGGAAGCTTTGGTCTGATCTCACAGAGGACACAGGAGTATGCTATGCCTCAAGTGTTGCCTTGATCATGGGCAAAAGTTTCTGGCCTTGGTGTCCTAGAACTAGCCAGGTATTGGTTGATCAATTATCATGTATCTGTGAGTAGGAGTGGAGAAAGAGACTCTAGGTACTCCATTTCAGTTGGTTTGGATGGTCATAGGGAATCACAGGGAAAAAGAGTAAAAGCAAATCTAATAGGGTCTAGAAGACAGAAAAACAGTAAAAATTATAGCAAGGTATCCTAAATAGACCCTAGAATTGTCCACTGTACTGGAGAAGAGAGACCATTCACCTGACTCCCCACCTCCATGCCACACAAATACAAATAATTGCTCTTGGGTTAGTTGAATCTCCCCAGTGTTTGTTTTTTTGTTGTGGGTGATTGGTTGGTTGGGTTTGGGACAGGATCTCACTATGTTTCCCTGACTGGCTTGGAACGCACTATGTAGACAAGGTTGGTGTTGAACTCACAGTAATTCTCCTGCCTATGACTCCAGGATATGGGGTTAAAGGCAATCCACTGAGACATACTGAAACTTCAGGCAAATTCACCAAATCTTCAGTTTCATATGCTGTATTTGGAATTTGTCAAGACCTTCCTAATGGAACAGTTCTTGTAGAATGGTTAGCATTCAAAGAAAAACAACAAAACTTGGTTCTGTGCTTTAACACCCTGGAGAGAAGACCTAGGAAAGCAAGCCCTGAGCATGGCTGGACAGATGTTCACACATGGCCATTTCTCAAGCAAGGCAAAATGAAACACAAGACTCTGAGGACTACAGACAAGGGGCTCTGTGTCGAGGAAACTCCAGCAAGGATACTTGAGACACATTTGCTTTCCAGATACTTGATCTGTGTTATATTAAATGTGAAATGTCTTCTATATAGATTCATACACTGGAACACTTTACCCTTAGTTGATGGTGCTATTTCTCAAGGCTGGGGAATCTTGTAGGCGCAGAGTCTTGCTAGAGGAAGCAAGGCTCTAAGGAGCAGACCTTGGTGGGTAGACCAGAGCCCTCTTCCAGTTTACTTCAGTTTACTTTATGCTTCTAGATCCAGGCAGATGGAAACAAAGAGCCTTGTCCCCCTGCTGCCAGGTCATGAGCTACTCTTATCATTGTGCCTTCCTGACCATGGTGAGCTGTATATGCTCAAACCAGCAGCCAAAATAAAGCCTTCTTTAAGTTACTTTTTGTGTGGTATTTGGTCACAGCAGTGAAAAAAATAAATAAAAACAAAAAAATATGTCCTACAATCAATCTACAACTCCAAATATCTGCCTGTGAGGGGCTGCTTCCATCCAACCTCATCCTTCTACCTAGATTTTGCCTTCTGTGTTAATGGCAGCAAGGAACATTGCCTAGGGGAAAACTGAGGATTATGGCTGTCTGGTTGAAGATGAGAGAAGTTTGTTTTATAATTAGTACATTGTCCTTTTTAGTTTTTTTCCTTTTTTTGTCATGAAACTATGTCACCTTTTCTGACCTGAAATTCACTACATAGACAAGATTGCCCTTGAACTCACAGTTATTTGTCTGCTTCTACATTCTGAGTACTAGGATAAAGGTGTGAAACATCATACCTTTGCTGTGGGATAATGCTTTTGTACACTGGTTTAATAAAACTCTGATTGATAGTAGCCAAGCAGGAAGTATAGACAGAATAAGCAGACAAAGGGAATTCTGGGAAGATGAAGGCTGAGTCAGGAGACTCCAGCTCGCCATCCAGGGATCAGTATATAATGGTACACAGGTAAAGCCATGAAACATGTAGCAACATATAGATTAACAGAACTGGGTTAGTTTAAGTGTAAGAGCTAGTCCGTAGTTAGCTTGAACTAATAGCTGAGCAGTTTTAATTAATATAAAAGCCTCTGTGTGTTTATTTGGGTCTGAGCTGCTGCAGGCCAGATGGGACACAGGAAAACTTCCAGCTACACACCTTGGCCTAATCTTCTTAATAACAGTTCAAGGGAAATTTAAACTTTGACAATATACTCATTAAATTAAATAGACTTTGGTTGTTTCTATACTTAAGTAACATACTTATTATCTTTCCTTAAGGCAGTCAATTTAACTGGGCTAAACAAGCTGTTCACTTGAGATGTCTGTACTATTCCATATTCTGTAAGATTAATTACTTAACATGCATCATTTCCCCTAAAGGTCTAGTCCCTTCATTATGTTGCTCAGAAGTAAATTTTACTATAGAATATCTGGTCAAACTTTGGAATACTGTGTTTGTTAGAGAATACTTGCACATGATACTTTAAATGCAACTAACTCAAGAATCCATAAGATATAGGTAGTGGGTGTAGCAGGATGGTAGACTGCTTGCCTAAAATGTGGGAGAACTAGGATTCAGTTCTCTGCACTGTAAAAAAAAAAAAGAAAGAAAGAAACCAGGAAAGGTTTCATAAGATGTTCTAAGTCATTTAAGTTTAGATAAGCTTTGTGATTGCTTTAGTGTTTTATGCTATGAAAAGAATTGTTGTTCCCTGATTATGTTGAAAAGCCACCACTCTCCAGCTGCATTTGAATATGGTAATGGATACAATTATATGGCCAGCCCTGATTTGCTGCACAAACAAGATGTCTCTAGTTGGCCCTGTCCTATCTTTCTAAAAACAACCTTGTGTAAAACAATCACTTACAACCTATGCCAAACAACTTGTTAACATCTTGTTTTGCTTTCTGACAAAACTAAAGTATTTTGTTTTGCCCTGGCTGGCCTCAAACTCATTTTGTCACCCAGTATAGCCTCACCCTCAGTTATCTTCCTGCCTTAGCTTCTCAAGTCAGAAAGGTTTAGGGAAGGATTATTTTTATAGCTTTAGTCTCCACAAAATTCTTCTAAAATGATCTTCTTTATCTCTCACTATTCTTCTAGCTATTATGAAGATACTGTTAAATGTACCCCACTCACCCCTAAACACCATTGCATAGATGCCTGTAAATCACATTGCATAAATGCCAGTCAATCAATGCATGCTGGGGATGATGCTCATGTGTTTCTTGTTATGAAAGTATGATTATATAGGAAGCAAAAATGGCTTCTCTTTCCCCTGGTTGGCCAGAAGCAACAGTAGCCATAGGGAATAGGAGTTTATCTTTCTTATATTATGCTTTGTCATCTTCTTTTGCTGTTAGCCTGTACTGTCCAATCCTCTCAATCCCAGACTAACTGGTCTCTTAATACTAGGTTAGCCAAACCTTGTGGAACTTGCTCAGAACTATGAACCCTCAAAATTCAAAGTCTAGGCTTCCTTCTTCCCTTTAATTTTCAAAATTAGATGCCACAGCATGGAGGAGGGGATGGGTGCCATTATTTGTAACCCCAGCATTTGAGAGATAGAAGTATGAGGATGTGGAGTTTGAGTTCATCTTATCTACACAGGGAGTTTGAGGCCAGCCTGGGTTAAACAGAACTAGTCTCAAACAAAACATAATTAAACATTCAAACAACAGCAAAAAATTGAATCCCATAACGATCTCCAAAAGAATGAAATTCAAATACACAAAGCTTTCTCATATGTGACATAAACAGAGTATATTTGGGCTATGCAGTGAGACTTTGTTTCAAAAGGTAAAACAAAATCTACTTCCTTAAGTCATGGCACAGAAAAGTGCTAGCGAGTTATTTGATACAGGTTACAAGTGATATGTTGGTTTTACATGATATTGTTTACAGAAAGATGGGCCAGAACCAACTGGAGACAACTTGATTACACAGCAGTTCAAGCTAGCCAGGCAACTGACCATACAACTGGAGAGTGGTAGCTTCACAGCATTCTCATTAAACACTCATTTTTGTAGCATAAAAGAGGAAAGTAATCAAGAAGCTTATCAAAGCCAAATATATAATGATGCTAGAAAGCTCTCATGATTCTGTATGCTTAAATGTCCTAACTGCTACAGATCCAGTTTCAGGACAGCCAAACTTAGGCAGTGAAGGCAGCCATTGAAAACAGAAAGCAGATAAAGATATAATTGAGCAAGGGGGCTATGTTCCAGCCCAAGCAAGCAATAGAACTTGGCAGCTTCAGCTATGTGGTTCTGGCTTTAGAGTAAAGGAATGACTAAAGAAAGCTGCTGAGGCCAGGCATGTGTCAGGGGTGCCCCTTAGTGGAGGTCCAAAGAGTCCATTGTGTGAAGCTGTGAAAGTGAAGCCTGGATTGCCTTGGAGACTCTAAAATGTTGGATGCCAGAGTCGTTGGATATCTGCTGAGGAGAGCTGCTAACAGGGAACAGGACCAGACCAAGAGAAAGAAGTATGTTGCAGTTAACAAAGCTGAAAGAGTTGGAGATCTGAAGAGTGCTTTTTTTGTTTGTTTGTTTTTTGTTTTTTCAAGACAGGGTTTCTCTGTGTAGCTTTGCGCCTTTCCTGGATCTTGCGCTGTAGACCAGGCTGGCCTCGAACTCACAAAGATCCACCTGCCTCTGCCTCCTAAGTGCTGGGATTACAGGCGTGTGCCACCACCGCCCAGCCTGAAGGATGCTTTGACATCAGACATGGAGATGCAGAGTTTGGAATTTGTCCAGCTAGGTTTTGGTTTTGCATTGGTGTTGTATTTCTTCTCTATGCTCCCTTCTCTATGTTTTGGAATGGTAATGCATATCCTGTGCCATTATATGTTGGAAGTACGTGATCTGATTTTTTTTATCTTGATTTTACAGGGGATTGCAGTTAAGAGATTATATGAATATCAGAAGAGACTTTGAACTTTAGCCTTTCAAGTAAGTTTGAGACACTTATATGATACTATGGGGACATTGAAGTTGGACTTATTGCCATTTTTGCATTATGATATGGCTATAAGCTTTTTGGAGCCATGGAATGGAATGTGGTGGTATAAAAGAAAATGGCCCTCAAAGGGAGTAGCATTATTAAGAGGTGTGGCCTTGTTGGAGTGGGTGTGGCCTTGTTTGGAAGAAGTGTGTCACTGTGGGGGCGGGCCCTGAGGTCTCATATCCTCAAGACACCACCCAGTGTCACAGACCACTTCCTGTTATTTGCAAGATATAAGAATCTTAAGTTCTTCTCCAGTGCCATGTCTGCCTGCATGATACCATGTCCCACCATGATGATAATGGAATGAACCTCTGAACTTTAAGTGAGCCACCCCAATTATATGTTTTATGTTATAAGAGTTGCTGTGATTATGGTGTCTCTTCACAGCAATAGAAACTCTAAGACAGAAGTTAATACCAGGGAGTGGGGTACTATTTTGACACACCCTTTAAAGAATAAAATAACAATGAAGAATAGCAGGAATGTTCCTTGTGCAAATGGTTGCTCTGGGAAGTTGCCCAAAGACCACTCTGACATCATGTCCTGGGAAAAGTGAGCTGTAAGAAGCAGTGGCTTATGCTCAGTTTATTTGCAATGAGAGAGACCTCAGACTAGAAAGGGGTGTAATAAACAGCAAAACCAGAATTCTGACACCCAATAGAAGTTCCCTAAACTACAGGAAATCTCAAAAATACACATGTTAGTTTCTTGGAATTTCAACTATTGAGACAAGGATGCTACTAGACACCTTACAATGAATGCACCAGACAGTTCCCACAGCAAAGAGCAGACCTGCTTACAATGCCAATGGAGCTGAGGTTGAGAATGCCTGCTCCAGAAATCAGGAGACAGATAGAATAGAGTGAGAAGTCCACGGCAAACGTCACCTACTCTGTGAATTGCCTTAGGAGTCCAGCTTGCACAGTGCTCCTATACACAGACATATACACAAAACTGAGAAATCAGACAGGGAGTTATAAAATCATGGATTGTCATAGTTGAGTTTTTGTATGGGGTTTTTATTATTTTGTTTTTCCTTTCAGAAACCAACTTTACCAACATTTATAATTTTAAATTATATACCTAAGGTTACTAGATTACCACATTTTTCATCTTCCATTGCCTTCTTTTTTAAATTATGTGAACCCTATCTGTTGGTGGATGTTATGCTACTCAATGGTCATCACACCCATGGAAATCTAGGACTTCATTTTATGGTAGCCAGGAATGATTGCCCTAAAATGAGCACTTAAAAATACTAAACGGCTTCAGGAATCTCATGTAATATTTATCTTCTTTTCTGTGCATCATTTCTCATAAGTATTTAAAAAAGGAAAGAAAGAAGAAAGGAAGGGAAATTACCATAAGAATTATGCAGAGAAAAATATATGTATTTTTTGCTTATGACTCTGAAGTGGTTTACTGGGATTATCGGGGTATATGAAAACTATATCCTTGTGGTTAGTCTTTTTCCACCTTAAACAAATAGACTCCAAAAAGTTGTGGAAATTAATGAGCTTATCTTGGGAGCCACCATGGCTCCATAACAGGTCACTCACTGTGTCCTAGGACAATATTGAGTCAAGGATGCTACAGGCTGACAAATCCTGCAAGTCTCTCTCTGCCGATTCAGCGTCTTTGTCTGCTAAGAATGCACAGTGTCCACATTTATATATTCGAATCTGGAGGAAGACTGCAGCTTTCCATTTCAGTTAAGCATAGGAAGCATCAGTTACTAGAAACAGCGCATGGATCTCCTCTGATTGCAGCACAAACCCAAACTCCTTGACTTTTAACAGAGCAATGATCCAACTGTGAAGCAGTCTCTGCTGAAACCCCATGAGGTCCAGGGTTCAGTAATTTCAAGGAAATGAATCCCAAGAAGCCATACTTAGCTGTCAAAACATCTGTTGGCAAAGCCCAGGGGGTTGGGGGAGTGGGAGGAGAACACTACTGCCATCCCCCTGCTGGATCAGAAGGTTCTACAACAGTAATTCCAATGCAGGCAACTCTGGAGCAATTCAACCATGGTGATTTTATTTGGACACCCTCTATGAGTGTGAGTCAGAAACCCAAGGAAAGGAAAGATGAATACCAGAAAAAGGAGACCAAGAAGACTAAGCCTATGATGGTTAATGCTCTATGAGTAAACTGAAATTTGTTAACTGAGGAAGCCTCAAGGCTGGTCACAGATACAACCTCTTTGTGAAGAAGGCATCCACAACCTCCCTTTTCCCTTTTCCTTAGTGTCCTGAGGCGAGGATATATTAAGAGAAAGATAGGAGAGGTTAATGAGGATGTTTGTGTCAGGCCAGTCTCTGCACACAGATTACCTCCATGTAGTTATGACCACCCTCTTCAATAGCTCCACATCCAGGAATGAACACAAATGAAGGACCACCTTTTCTGTGTGTAGACATGTAAGAGTTTTGAATCCAGCTGATAATCCAGAAAATCCAGTTTATATTCTACCCTACTCATGAAAAAATGCACTTTTATAACACTATACAAGGGAAGCTTCAAATTGAAAAGTTTTACATCACACAGAGTGTCACCCACAGTGACATCACATCATCCCAGAGTCCAATCCATAACCTGTTCCTCCTGCCTTCACCAGAGATCTATGGAGACACCTGAATGCTCTGTACTCCATCTATCCAATGAGCTCCATGTGACCATTCCTCACTATGGCCTACCTTAGGAGCCCTGAAAGTATTCTTAGGGCTGTTGGAGCAAGCAATATCAGGGTCCCACATACCCAGCAAATAGTCTGTACCCGGGGTTGGTAAACTCTTATGCAGAAGCCATGTTATAAATGAATGTACTTTACAAGCTTTCGCACAAGTACATATCACATATTGAACATATTCCCTCCATTCTTCTAGACTTTCCTCTTTTCTCCCTCCTCCCTTCCTTTAGAGTCCATTGTTCCCTTAGATGGCTTTGCTTTTACTTTTTAAAATTTATATTACATATATCTCTTTATTTTGAATGGTGGGGACATGCAAATACCAATGTGCATCTGTAGATGTCAGAGAGAGTTGTGGGACTCAGTTCTCTCCTTCCAACATGTTGGTCCTGGGCTTCAAACCCAGGTCAGCATACTTGTAAGCCTTTCCTCACTGAGCCATCTCACCTGCCCAGTTTCACTTCTGCTTTCATTTCATGTGTATATACATGGTTTTATGCATCTACATAAAATCTAGGAACCACATAGGAGAGAAAACACATGACATTTGTCTTTCAGAGACTGGCTTAATTTACTTCATATGATGATTTCCAGTTGCATCCATGTTCTTGCAAATTACAAAGCTTTGTTCTTCATTAGAACTATAAAATTTCATTGAATGCATTACCACATTCTCTATGGATGCCTGGGTTGAGTCCACAAATAGGATACTGTGAATAGTGCTGCAGTCACCATTAATGCAAAAGTGTCTCCATAATATGTTGGCTTGGAATCCTTTAATTAAAAGTCAAGGAGTAGTATACTGAGGTCATATAAAAGTTCTATTTTTAAGAGATGTTTTTGCTTTTGGTTTTTGTCATTGTTTTGTTTCATATTTTGTTTGTTTGCTTGTTTCAAAAACCTCCATACTGACTCCATAGTGGCCAGCCTTGTTTATAATCCTAGTGGCAGGTTCCCTTGTATTCACATATTTGCCAGATTTCCTTTTGTTTTCATATATATATATATATATATATATATATATATATATATATATATATATGTTTTTGTATGCATGTACATCTGCATGCCAGATGAGAGCAGCTGAACTCATAGACAGTTGTGAGCCACCACATGGATGCTAGGAATTGAATACAGGACCTCTAGAACAGCCCTTGAACTCAACCTTCCTTCCCTATCCAAAAAAAAAAGAAACAAAAAACAAAAACAAAAAACAAATAAACAAACAAACAAAAAACACTTCCACTGCCTCAGGAGAAAGGATAACTCGAGTGGAAAAAGAAAACCCTCCTTATGTTTACTAAATAGCAGAGTACACTAGTCTGAAGGACTATCTCTTCTGGCCCTGAAAGGAGGTGAACTGCTAGGAAACTGAGAAACTTAACTGAGCTTAAGGCAGCATCTTCTATTTGGGCAGGACTCAAATGACAGCCAGCTCCACCAATGATATACAACTTTTAGTCATACCTCATCTTTGGATCCCAGGGATGCTATCTCTCCATGTCACCTGCTCATACCTGCTGTGCACTGTAGCATAAAGAATGGGGATGCAGGGAAGCTACATAGCTATTATTATGAGTCATAGAGAAAAAATTCTACTGCCAAAACAACCTACCTGATGATATTCTAGTATGCTCCCCAAAGATAAGAACAGCCCCCATGCTGTAAATTAGAATAGTAGAATCCCTAATACATGTCTCTTACCTTCTATGTGCGTGCTGTAATGAAGTACAAGGTCCTTACACTTGCCACTTGCTAACAAAACTGAAGACTTGCCAAAATGAACCTGTACACATGAGGCAGTGAGAATGCTGAGCGCTCATCAGTCTAGAAGATTGATAGAGATTGTATTGTGGTCATTGGGGAAGAATACAAGCCGTGCTGTGCTGTTTAAATATCTTGTGTATAATCCTCACAGTTGCCTCTTCATTATGAATTGAAAGTACTTTTTAAGAAAATAGAAAATTCCATCATCAAAATAGGGGAGCTAGGAGACTTAAAATCTCACGTGTTGGTGCATGCTGTGGAAGTGGAAATGCATAGAAAATAGGCAGACAAACAGAAAGTAGAGCTAACGTCCATCCCTGTACCTTAATGCAGTCTGCCTATATGTCAATGTCATGCCTTTAGTAGGAATACCAGCTAAAGAAGAGAAGATTTCATCTGTACTCAATACTGTTTAGCATTCTACATGCTGCACATAAAACCACTGACGTATCTGGCAAAGGTTAAATTATTTGGCAATTTTGGTTCCTTATGTTTGTGTTAGACAGAATCCTATTGTGGACTATAACAAAGCATATCCTTGATATTTAGGAGAAATCAATTCAAGTTTTAGGTAGGTCAGAGATTCTTTATTTTTCCTCTTTAATATTGTAACATAAGTTTGTTGTATGTAAACTCACCATCAACTATAATTTTAGAAGAGGTCCATTTGGAAAGGGTCCTAAGAATAATAATACAGAATTGGTAAGCTCAGATGACAGCAGATTTTATGAGAAACAGGACGAGTGGTTGGTTATTCAACTACAAACACACTTCTTTTTGATTTATCAGTCCTGTGGAAGAGTACGATGGATCTCCTTAATCACAAGGTAGAAAATGCCTTTAAAATATAGATATATTCATATTCAGGCTCAGCCAGAATCTCAAAGTCAGATAATAAGCTTGAAATATATGGAGAACTTCTAAAAATATTCAAGGAAATGGAACATCATCAAATGCCAATACGCCCTAGCAACCTCTTCTTTTTCTTGCTCTATGGCAGATGTCTGACACTGCACAGAGCAGGGCGCAGAGGTCAGGGATCAAATTTCCTCTGGTAGCACTAGACAAAGAACTCAATGTGAAAGCTAGAGGTATGCTTTCAATGTATAAATCTCAACTATTGGTGCAGGCAGTATCCTTTTCAGTATTATCATTGACAAAGCTGAAAGTACAGAGGAGGTGTATTTGTCAATGCTCCACCTCCCATTTTGCATCCTATTCTGACTTCTCCAAGGCCTTCTAAGAGTTCTCATCAACCCAGTATTATCAGTATGAGTGACCCACTTAAACAAGGCAAGTCCCTCTTATTACAACTTGAGGCCCAAACAGGTAAATTTCTGGAATGTAGTGAGTTGAACATCAGTGCTGTACATTAATTTGTTGTTGTTGTTTGGTGGTCTGAAAAAAATGTCTGTCTCTTCTCTTGTGGTCATCTTTTTTTTCCTTTTTAAATAAATTTTATTCCTTTTTAATTTATTATATTTGTGTTTTAATTTTACATATCAGCCATGGGTTCCCCTGTCCTCCCCTCTCCCGCCCCTGCCCCCACTTTCCCCCCAGCCCCTCCCCTCCATTCCCATCTCCTCCAGGACCAAGACTCCCCTGGGGATTCATTTAAACCTGGTGGATTCAGTACAGACATCTTTTTAACAGTTATTCCTGTTGTCAGAAACTTTCCACAATCTTTTCTCCAAATTCAAGGACCCTATCGGGTTTGCTTATGAAGGGTTTCCCTTGAATAATTTAAAAATATTCTTTGGCTCTTGCTTCTGTCTTAAAGAAAAAATCTGGTTGGATCACAATCTTTGCATAGGAACATCTACTCCCACATGAAATGCATACTCCAGTGAAGCATTACTCATTACAGAAAAGGGGCCCATTTGCCAATAACTCACAAACATCACCAGGTGCAATCAGACCCAAAAAGGACAACAGGAGTGAGAAAAAGAAAACATTGCTTTGATGGATATTTCAAAAAGCTCTTGCATGACTAACTCTGTAAATACACAAATGAGCCTGTCAAACTCAACTCAATTATTAGACACCCCTGCTGCTTCCATCACATTGCTTATCTTGATCTTTAAAAAGGGGGGTAGCTAAAAAACTAAAAAAAAAACAAAAAAAAAAACAAAAAAAATCCAAACAAACAAAAACAAAAACAAAAAACAGGGCCAAGGAAATAAAGTTTCATGAGCTGAAATAATGAGGGTATAGAGAGGGGGAAGAAAACAACTTAGATGCCTTTACAAAGTTAAGATCACATTATATCTAGTTGAAGGCAAGGCTCAGCACTGAATCCACACAAATAAACCTCATACACATTGACTGTCACTAACAACTGTCCACTAAGACCTGTGTTTTCTTACTTACAGAAGCTTGTTAGACTGAATCAGTCAGCCTTCCTGACCGCTTCGTGGGAGTATATGTTTGAGTTTGGGACAACTGTGCAGGTGGAGCCACACATTAGCTATGCCCTTAAACCCTCTTGACAGGGGCTTCTAGTTTAAGTCTTTAGAACAGGAGTTATCAAACTTTCTGTAAATAGAAAATGTGGAGACCAAGTATGTGGTCTCTGCCAGTTACTCAACTTGGCCACTATAGCTGTAGGTAGCAAGTAAAGTAAATAATTACGTATATGAGTGTGCCAGCAAAACGTGGAAACATGGAAAGAAAATTTGAGTTGTAGGTAATTTTCATGTGTTGCAGATTAGTATTATATTTTTTTCAAACTACGGTAAGCTTTGTAAAAATGCATGTGTCACTGACTACATGATAGTATCCACCACCCCACCCCACCCTGTTTATATATTGAAATCTTAACTCCCAGTTTAATGTTAACTATATCATGAAAGTGAAACCTTCAACTACTAGGATTAGTGTCCTTATAAAAAGAAGCCCAAATGATTATAGGGCACTTGCCTTGCATGACCAAGACCTTCACTTCCTCCCCTGGAATCACCAAACAAAGTCTCTATTTCCTCCTAGGCTAGGTGTGGTAGTTTACTCCTATAATATGAGCACGGAGAGGCTGAGTTCTAGGCCAGCCTTGGCTACAAAGGATAGTGTTAACTATGCAATGAGACCCTAAACAAACATAAATAGATGAATAAATAAACTGGTCTGTCCCTTCTGACCACAGGAAGACAGAGTGAGAAGATATTATCAGTGAACCAGGGAACAGCTCAGCACAAAGCAGGTCTGCCACACCTTGACATTGAACACTCAAGATTTCCAAATTGTAAATTACAAACTTCTCTTATTTGTAAGCTAGTCTAGAATTTTCTGGTAGAGAAGCTTAAATAGTCTAAATGCCATGCATAGGCGATAAGCCACAGTGTAATTCTGAATGCAGTATAACCAGAGAAAAGGAATTCTTCCCTCCACCCCCAGCAAACAGTGACATAAGGAAAAACTAGTTTTACCATGTGGTACTTCTCAAGATTTCATAGAGAAAGCTCATCTAAATGACAGTGCATATCCTGAGCGGCATGGAGCACACATATACCCCACAGTTTTTCAGAAAAGAAAATGTTCCTTGGAGAATTGTTGCTGCTTCCATCTGGGTCTTCCTGACAAGCCTTGTCATTCTCCTGATTTCCCAGAAGTTGAAGGCTCATTTTTCAAATTTTTAGTTTGTCCTGCTTTGTCCCCCTTTCCCTCACTTTTGAACATTTCCCAAGAATAACCTTATGGGACAACTCAGTAAGTTACTGGGAACAAATCCACACGATATCTTTTAAGTCATAGTGTTCTGGTTTGCATTCTATTGCTGTGATAAACACCGTGACTAAAAGCAACCTGAAGGAGAAAACGGTTTATTCAGCTTGCTACTTCCAGATCACAACTCATCACTGAAGAAAATCAGGGCAGAAACTCAAGCTAGGAACTGGATGCAGAAACTAAGTCAGATAGCAGGAAGGATGCTATTTACTTGCTTGCTTTCTATGGCCCCCTCAGCTTGCTTTTTAGGGGACTAAGGAATATTTGCCTAAGGGTGACACTACTTTCAGTGGGATTGGCCATACTGCATCAATCATTGATCAAGAAAATGAGTGCTGGAGGTTAAGAGTATTGGTGGTTCTTCTAGAAGACCTGGGTTTGATTCCCAGAACCTGTATGGCAGCTCACAACCCTCTATAACTTCAATTTCATTAGGTCTGATGCCTTCTTCTGACCTCTGCCTGAAGGCATCAGGTACACATGTGGTTCCCATATATACATCAAGGCAAAAAATTCATACACATCCTAGACAATTCTAGCATATGCCAACTTGACAAAAATCTGATGAGCAGTGATAGGTACCTGAGAGCAGCAGTGGTGCAGAGTTTTAAAAAAATAAAATTACATATAAAAAATGTAGGCAAAATAAAAAATACGTTCCTAAAAAAAGTTTTCCTGAGTATCATATTTTTTTATTTTATTTTATTCTTTTTAAGACTTATTTATTTATTATGTATACAGAAGAGGGCGCCAGATCTCATTACAGATGGTTGTGAGCCACCATGTGGTTGCTGGGAATTGAACTCATGACCTCTGGAAGAGCAGTCAGTTGGTGCTCTTAACCTCTGAGCCATCTCTCCAGTCCCCAAGTATCATATTTAATAAGCTACTTTTCTTTCCCTTTACCAAACTTTTAATTTTAGAAATCCTTATGTTATTTAATGCTGTTCGGTTTTTGAAGATCAATCACTCTCATGCTGAAAATTTTGGAGTGAATATGACACTTTGCATGGACCCCATAACTAAACAGAAAATACACAGCTTTGTTTGTGTTAGGGTGGGAGAGAAAGCAAGGGCTTCGGAGAGTGCTCAGCTGGTAAAGTGCTTGCCATGGAAGCTTGAGGACACACGTTTGGTCCCCAGGGCCCACATCAAAATCCTGAAGTGTATGGAGGTATATGCCTATAATGCCAACATTAACAAGACAGAGAGGAGAATCTTTAAGTGCTTGCTGGTCAGCCTAGCCTAATTGATGAACTGCAAGCCAATGAGAGATCATGTCTCAAAAAAAAAAAAAAAAAGGTGTATACCAACTAGGGAGATGCCCAAAACTGTCCCATGCACATACACTCATAAAAGAAGGCACAATTTAATTCAAGGAAAGGCATTAATTCCAACTTAGTGGGATGAATTTTTAGCATAGAAATAATTCCCATGCAGTGACTTATACAGGTATGTCATTTTTCTCACTTGCACATATAAACACAAAAAAGAGCATTTCATATAACAGGGGAAATATTTTTCTTCAAGCCTTATTATCTTGCTATTTACAGAATGCACCAGACACTGTAATCAAGCCCTCAACTGTTCCTGATTTTCCAGATGTTATAACTGCTTTGCTAGTTTGTAAGGAAGTATTTAAGGGTAGTAAGGCTGCATAGAAAGGATTAATTATGACAAAGTTTTGTTGTTATCTTCATGCTTATTCCACTACAGTATCTCAAGAAGCTGTTTCCCAATAATTACTTTTTAAATTCAATGATTGTATTCAGAGAATATATAAAATATGCAACTTATTTAAAATATAAAGAAATATGATGCTACATTGTGATCAAGTGATAAATTATGAGTTATTTATAATACTGATGTTTAAATGTGTTTCTTAAATTACCATCCATCTTAAGTGTGTTAGAGATGATTTTTATTTTTATTTTATGAGTATAGATACTTTGCCTGTATGTATGTCTATTCTGTGTGTACCTGATGCCCACAGAAACCAGAAAAGGGCAGTGGATCCCTTGAAACTAGAGTTACAGATGTTTTGTGAGCCACAATGTAGGTGCTAGGACTTGAAACCAGGTCCTCTGGAAGAGCAGCTAGTTCTCTTAACTGATAATCTGTCTCTCCTGACCATAGGTAATATTTTAAAAAGCTTACTCTTATTCTGTTAAAATGGAACACCTCCAGTGGAGTTTTGGTTTTATGGGTCATACAGAATGTGCCTGTACATACTACCACTCACTTTTGTTGAGGAACAAAGGCTATGCGTGGTGCATATAAGTACCTGCACCTATGAGCCAACAGAACTTTCTGTCCAACAGAACCTCACCTTCAATGTAGTTTGTCAGTTCCCATTGCACTACTTCCCAAGAGGAGCCTAAATGCTTTCCTGCTCTCTTCAACCATTGGTAGCCATATTGAGAGGTGGAAATCTTAGGACCTGTACTTCTTGGGAAATACATACTGATTTCTTTTAGTTTTCTTATCTGTTTCTAGAAGTCTTATTTCAAGCAATGTGCTAGCTTTGAGACACTGTAACAAAATACCTGAGAAAAACAAACATAAAGATGAAGTATTTATTTTGGTTCACAACAGAAAGTTTAGTTCATATCTATTTCCTCCAATTAATTTCCTAGCTGTTTCTGTCAGTTACTAGGCCTATGATGAGACTTTATACACTGGCAGAGATGTGTGACGTGAAAGCTTATCAAGGCCCATAATGAATAAAGAGCTGGGTGGCATATATACCATTTGAGAACATACACTCCACAACCTTACTTTTTCTTTCACAAGGCCCCACCCCTAAAGGTAATACTCTTTCAATAATGTCACACAGGGAACTAAGCTTTTAACACATGAACTTTTGGATAACAAATAAATAAATAATATAAACAATAATAGGAAAAATATTTAATTGTTGGACCTTAACTTGTTCTGGACAGAAATATTTGAAGGAGAATTTCAAAGAAATGAATAGAAGGTAATATTTTAATGGAGAATTTTTCAGAATGTAGCTTAAGAGAGAATCTTCTAGAAATGCTCATATCATCTAAATATTCCTTCAGTTTCTGGATGTATGGTCAGGTATGAAAGTTATATAATACAAAATTGAAGCAGAATATGTTGGCACTAAGACTTGAAATGCAAATTTAATTGGAAATATTCAAATGAACCTTTCTCCCCATGAATATGGAAGATATTTGTTCAAAATGCTGAGAGCCCTGATGAAACAGACCAAGCCTGATTGCCAGCCTGAAGTGTGATATGAAATGATACTTCTCTGGCAGACATCTCACTCATGATAGGAATAAATCCAAACACGCTAAATCTGCTCTTTTCTCAAACAGCTGCAGAAGAAAGCACAAAGGACAGTTTAGGATACGTACATGTACATCACAGTTAGGACACCAAATATACTTCTTAAACATAAAGGAATATTTTCAAATTGTTTTTACCATGTGTTTACTCATTACTGTATGAACAAGCTGTATGTAAGAAATGGCCTCAGGCTTGGCACTGTTGGTAAGGTGCTTGCTTCATAAGCATGAGGACCATAGATGGAATCCCCAGAAAGCATGAAAAAAATCTAGACATAGCATTATGCATTTGTGATCCTACCACTGAGGAGACAAGAGTATCTCAGGGTTCACTGGTCAGGTTGCCTAGCCAAATCAGTAAGAGACCCTGTCTCAAAAATTAAAGTGAAAGCAACTAAAGAAGGTACCCAACATCAATCTCTTGCCTTCAGAGAAACACAATTACACATGGACCCACAAATACATGTGGGCACACATATACACACATACTGAACATACACATACATACATACATACACACACACACACACACACACACACACACACACAACATCAACAAGGCCACATACAGTATATATTAATTATAAGGAATAAATGCTCACCCTTGCACTTCTAATTGGTTTTCTCACTTTTGGCAATACTGACATTTAAGACTGGACCAGATTTTATTGGGGAAGATCTCTCACCTGAAAATCTTTGTTACTGACATAAATAAATAAACCTAAAATAACTAAAAGACAGGTGATGTATATTTTATCTGCTCAAACATAAAACAAAAAAATCATCTTTGGTTGGCTTGTGTACAATGCACAGTCCATACTTGTGTTAATATAGATATGTGTGTTACCTTTGAAAGTTGGTGTATTTTCAGAGCAAGGGGACCAGACACCAATGAAAATGGGTAGGTGGACCAAGTAGTTCAGCATCACAGACTACTCCAGTCAGGACTTCAGATAAGCCCTACATTTCCCCATCACACCAAGACACAACAGCAAGCTCTCCCAGGACTTGACAATTATTCTAATTTTCTCAGGGTCCCCAAAGATGCTAGTGCACCCAGACAACAAGAAGCAGTCTAGATAACATTATACCCACATTCCTAAGAGATGGAGTGGGTAGTTTTTGAACATTCAATGGGTTATGGATATTTGTCATTGTTTAGGGGGTTTGGTGACAAGTTGTTATTGGTAATGGTTAGGAAAAAATCTAAACAACGAAGATTAGATTCAGAGATCTTGTTCTGAAAAGAAAAAGGGGAATATGTAAATGATAAGATAAAAGGGTAAGTTATTGAATCTACTTTTAAACTAAAAAGACAACTACTAGCCTTAAATATTTTACATTGGTACAGATTTTTGTATATTGATATAAATTTAAGGTTATTTTTGTTATACTGTGTGTGTGTGTGTGTGTGTGTGTGTGTGTGTGTGTGTGTGTGTTTCTATTCTTGTTTAAGGTATTTTTTGTATATTGATACAAATTTAAGGTTATTTTGTTAGAACATACTGTACATACATTTCTACTTTTGTTTAAGGTATTATACCTATGCAGCTCATTTAACAATGTAACGTAAATTTCTATCCTTGAAAGTTATTATTACAAACTATTTAGGATAATAAAGAAATACAGGTTATTAGTCATCTACAACAATCAAACTTGCAATCGTGTTAGGTATGTTTTCAAGGTCAAACAGAGATATATTTTAGATAGACAGGTCATCTTCAAACACTTCAAAGGTCTACATAATAAGGCATTTAAGATTTTTAAATAATATAAGGTCCTTTGTGACAAGACATTTCTGCTCCTGGCAGCACCAATACTTCAGAAAAGATGCTGTGCATCAAGAGAACCTCCATATGGAGTTTGCTTTTTTTGTGGCAAAGTTAGCCACTGGGCAAGAAATTGCCATTGCCTGAACTGCTGATGGTATGCTGTCCAAACTGGACATGTAAGACATAAAAGAAAGTGGCTACCAAGGTTTTCTAAGACAAAGTGGGACAGTCCTTCAAAATTCCTGCTTCACAGAAAAGTCTCTCAGATACTCTAGGCCTGAAGGCCAAAGGTGGATGCCCCAATGTTACAGAGGAACCTTGGGTGATTGTCCAGGAAGCCAATTATTTCTACAATATTATCCCAGAATCTAATGTCACTGTATGATCAAAGACTTTGAAAACTGTCAATGTAGAGTGAAATGTAAGACTTGAGGCTAGAGATGTAGCTCAGTTGTCATAGTGCTTGCTTTGTATGCACAAAACCCTATGTTCAATCACTAACACTACTTAGAACAGGTATGTGACACATTCTTTTTATCCTAGTTCTTGGGAGGTGGAGGCAGGAGGACCAGAAGTTTAAAGCATCCTTGGCTACATAGTGAGTTCAAGTATAATCTGTCCTACCAGCCAGCTCCCAAATCCTGACAGAGACTTATTATTAGTTATGAAACTTAGGCTGCTAAATAGAACAAAGATTTCACTTTTTCTCTTCTTACTTCTCTTTATTTGCCTTGAAGTTACCATAGTTTATTTCCTGCTCAAAATTATTCACTCAGGCTGGGTGGTGGTGGTGCACACCTTTAATCCCAGGACTTGGAAGGCAGATCCAGGCAGATCTCTGTGAGTTCAAGGCCAGCCTGTTATACCAAGCGAGTTCCAGGAAAGGTGCAAAGCTACACAGGGAAACCCTGTCTTAAAAAAAAATTCACTCAGAAGGGATGTGCAGTGCCCTGCACACCTGGGCTCTAAATGGTTGCTATTGGATTGGCTCAGTAGCCTGTAACTGCTGGCAGCAACAGCACTCCAGAAACCAGTGCCAACCAGAATGGCAGCTGCGGAATGGATGGCACTGTGGGAGTGTTGCAATAACCTATGACAAACCTAACTTGTGTGCTAATAACTATGGTACACAGGATGGAGTTAGTGTGCAGAAAGAACATGAAATGGAGGAAGGGAGAGGCGGAACTAAAATAATGACAGAAAGATGAAGAAGAAAAAAGAAAGAGAAAGAAAAGGTAGAAGGGAAGAAAATAGTAAGGAACAGGGGAAATGGGGGGAAAGGAAGGAAGTGGGGGGAAGGAAAGGAGGGAGGGAGAATGGAAGGGAGGAAGAAAAAACAGATGACCAGTATTAGATGCCACAAAGACATATGGATATGATTGTTGCTAGAGTTATTTTTCCAGCTCCTGCCAAAGCCCTGGCAGTCCAACATCCCACTTATAAAATAAACACACAGACACTTATATTATTTACAAACTGTATGGCCACAGCAGACTTCTTGTTATGTAGTTCTTCTGTCTTAAATTAACCCATTTCTATTAGTCTATAAGTTGCCACGTAGCTCGTGGCTTACTGGTACCTTACATCTCGCTTGCATGGCGGCTGGCATTGTCTCTCTGCCTTAGCCTTCTACTTCCCAGAATTCTCTTCTCTGCTGGTCCCGCCTATACTTCCTGCCTGGCTACTGGCCAATCACTGTTTTATTTATTAACCAATCAGAGCACACATTTGACATACAGAACATCCCACAGCATATGATAAGATAAAAGGTCAATTATTGAATATACTTTTTAAAAGGAACTACTTGTTTTAAATAAGATAAGAAATGAATTTTTTTTGTCTGAATTTGTCAAATGTTACTGGACTGGACATTGTTAATATATATAATGGAGTTTTTCATCTGAATCTGTCAAATGTTAATGGACTAGATATCGTTAATGTAATTCTTGTCTGTATATATTGTATATACTTATTGTATATAGTTTTTCTTATATTAGTTATAAGCTTTTATAATTTTAGACAAAAAAGGGGTAATGTGGTGGTATTGTGTTCCCCAAAATATTGTGTACCCTAATAAACTTATCTGGGGTCAGAGAACAGAACAATTACAATATTAAACATAGATGTTAGGCAGTGGTAGCACACGCCTTTAATCATAGCATTCCAGAGACAGAGAACCACCTGGACCTCTGTGAGTTTAAAGCCATACTGGAAACAGCCAGGCATGGTGACTCATGCCTTTAATCCCATAAAGGGAGCCATTAATCCCAGGAAGTGATGGCAGAAGCAAAAAGGTATTTAAGGCATGAGGTCAGGAGCTGGTTAAGCTTTTAGGCTTTCCAGAAGCAGTTAAGCTGAGATCCATTTGTATAAGAACACAGAGGCTTCTGGTCTGAGGAAACAGAATCAGCTGAGGAACTGGCGAGGTAAAGTTGGCTGTGGCTTGTTCTGCTTCTCTGATCTTCTAGCATTCACCCTAATAACTGGCCTCCAGGTTTGTTTTTATTAATAATACCTTCTAAGATTCATGCTACAGACAGGTCACTTTTCAGATGACAGTTGGAGAACAGAGATGGCTTCCCATTCACCTATTTAAAGCTAATTGCAGAGGCTGACTTTGCTACCAGTTCCTCCTCCCAGCAGTGACAGATCTCCTCACAAGTCTTTAGTGTGTTTTCATTTTTCCCAACCTTGGAGCATAGCTGCCCCTTAGCTTCGCCCAGTTTCCCAACATTCAGTCACGCTGCACCTGAAAGTGTTATGTAGACTATAATTGCATTTTAAATGAAAATGAATTTAATTTTGTTTTTGGGTACTTCTTAACACCCTTGGAGGTGGCTGGTGGTGTTCCAGGAGGCTATAAAGCACAGTTGTTACAAAGTGAACAGGAGATGTGAAAAAGTGTTGCTGGGCACAATTGTCTTGCCGTGGTGTCTGGGTATCCCTCTGCATCTGCCACAGAAAAAAGAAAGAAAGAAAAGAAAAGAAAAAAGAAAAAGTCTGACATTCGTAATGTGTACCAAACATGGATTTTGTAATTTACCTATGCTTTGGAAATTTCGATGAGAATTTCTATTAGAAGATGCTACATAACAATGTATCCTTAGCACAGTTTTCAGACTTTTTCTGTTACTCCCACAACACAAACTTACTCACATTCTTACATTTTTCCATAACACTAAAGTATCCATATCATATTCTGACACAGAATTAAAAAATGAATGTGGTGACTCACACCTATAATCCCAGCCACTTGGAGACTGAGGCAGGAGGATTACCAGAAGGTCAAAACCAGCCTGAGCTACATAAGAATTTAATGACAGATTGAGCTGTAGAGTCTCCAAAAAGTAAATAAATAAATAAATAAATAAATAAATAAATAAATAAAAATCAACCAAAAAGAAGCCCTCCAATAAAGATGTAATTATATGGCTTTAGGACATGAAGGCTTGGAGGGAGAAAAGGGGTCAGTGATACTTGAAAAAAGGGACAGTGGAAGTGGCAGGGGTGAAGCAAAGATGACATAAATGTGAAAAATTCATAATAAAAACATAAAATTAAGAAGGAAAGCTCTCTGCATAGCTTAATGGGTTGTACAAATTCACACACACATATTTGCACACTTGCACTAATCTTCACAGAATGTCCTCAGATTGCTGGGCTGGTCCATGATCTCTTCCTGCACCTCCGCCAAAACCCATGTGGGCAATTTGCAAACCTGTTGAAAGGAACTGTGTGGTTTACAGTACCCAGCTAATCGAGGACTAGCTTCCTTTGAAAATGTGTCTTGTCTTCAGAAAGACTGAACTTTTGCCAGACTTACAACCAAGTTAATAATATGTCTTGAGACCATTTAAAAACACATAGTCCATCTGCTATCCTACTGTGTGCTCAGGCTGTTTAAGTGTAACTTACCTTTAAAAGAACAATGTACCCAACCTTACTATGCTTTGGATTTCCCATAGTGCATAGATTTAATCTTAAGTTATATACTTTTCTATACACCTCACCAAAATAATATGTACATGTTTGCATGCACACATTCGTACACTGTGGTTAGCATTTGGTGAAAAGAGCCAATAAGATGAAAGCAACCATAAATAATAAATGTCCCCAAAATGTTGACAGCAACATGAAGAAATAGATTGATAACAACTATTTGCAATTTTTGGATGTTATTCTGGGTCAGTTGGAATAAGTAAAGTAGCCTCATCCGTTGTAAACCTGCTAAAGATTTCTTTACAGTGTAAACTATTTCTCATCTCTTTCTTCTATGCTATTCAATAAAAATAGAGCAAAGTGCCTTGTTGGGGACAGGCACAACAGACAGATCAGGGACATGAGATGCACTCAAAAGGCCAATAACCAGAGACAGATGGAAGACACAGAAATGCTGTGGATATCACTCTGTATAAATAAAGTGCTGATTGGCTAGTAGCCAGGCAGGAAGGATAGGGTAGGCGGGACAAGGAAGAGGAGAAGGCTGGGAACAGGAAGGCTGGGAGGAGACACTGCCAGCCGCTGCCATGAGAAGCAACATGTAAAGACACTGGTAAGCCACAAGCCATGTGGCAAAGTATAGACTATCAGAAATGGGCTAAATATAAGAGTAAGAGCTAGACAATGGTAGGCCTGAGCTAATGGCCAAGCAGTTTAAATAATATAAGTGTCTGTATGATTATTTTATATGTGGGTTGTGGGACCACAGGGGCTTGGTGGAACCTGGAGAGAAGCTCTCCAACTACACAGAAAGAACTCAAATTTGGACTCACACTGGATCAAAACTTCTTCAAAAAAAGTCCCATTTTTCATTCCTTAGTAAAACATTCATGGATGTTGGTGCCTCCTGTGAGGAAGGTATTCTTTTTTGGTCCTTGATGCTCTATGCACACAAGCTAAGAACTAGACCAGGTGACTATTTTAACCCCTAGTGGATTATACAGAAGGGAGAATGAAGATAGCCCATTGGCACAGGTGATTTCATTCACCTACTACTTAACTTCTACCTATTTTAAGAATTCTGGGGAGCCAAAATGAGTATAGTACAAATTTTGCCTTTGGGGTGTTTCCCAGTCTTGATTACAGGGCTCATGGCTATGTGCCTCCATTTCCATATCTCCCTTTGGTTTCTGTCCTCTCCATCAGACTTTGCAGCTACTGTCTGCTTTCTATAGAAGACTCAGCTGAGCCCCACTGATCCTGAGAAGCTGTCCAGGAGCACACGTTGGTGCCTCAGATTTCCCATTTAGCAAAGTCATTGTGCTCTCTCATTCACTTCTCTAACTTCTGTACCTCCAGGTCATGAACTATACTAGGTAGAATGCACACTGATAGAAGGAACAAATAGTGTCCCTAGAGGCATTTTAAATATATAGGCATGAACTATACCATGTAGAATGCAAGCTGATAGAAGGAACAAAATAATGTCCCTGGAGGCCATCATTCTTTTAAAGTAAGACTATATAAAAGAGTTCCAGAAGGTACTCCATTCAAAAATAACTCCCCAAATATGTGGGATTGCCATAATATCTCCATTTGAATTTCAAGTAAACAATGAACAATGTTTAGTGTGCCTCAGATATTGCATAAGACATACCAAAAATTAAAAAAAAAAAGCATTGTTGAACTGAAATCTCAAATTAACTTGGCACCTTGGATTTTTGTTTGTTAAATATAGAAATTCTCTAAATATATTGTTTTAAGAGTCCATTGGGTTAAAGACACCTAATATTTGAATTAAAAATACTCCCTAAGACATACCTAGGCAGTAACCAACTGCTCTCTAATTAGACTTAAGACCCATTGAAGAAGAGGAAAATCATGCCTGGTGCTAATGAAGTTATGGATCTCAGAGGAGAGCCTACAACCATTTGTTTACTAAATAAGCATAATCCTTGATTATAATCTGTAATCATTTGTCTTTACATCCACAGTTAAGTATAGTCCTCACCATTTACAAGAGTTGGAGGCCATTACAGAAAACCACAACCAATCAAAATGCAGAATTATAGAGCCCAGTCCCAATTGATATATCAACAATACAACTTGTGCACCTAAGTCTCAGGGAACATGGTGAAAGAGGGTGTGGAAATATAGTAAGAGGCAGAAGATTAAAAAAAAAATTTACTGTGAGAGCTTGTTTCCTAATAATGTCAGAAGCTATTTTGATAAAGTCTCAGCAACATGACTGCCTAAACATGCACTGAATAAGGACAATACCAACAGAACATGCCAATGAGAATAGAGGAAAGCTCATGAAGCAACAACCCTACCTCAGGCAAGTAAGGAATGCTAAGTGTTAGAGAAATAGTCTTCTCCAGGGACTATTATAATCTTTCCTGAAAGCAAGTGCATACAAGTAACAGTGAAAGACAATGCAAGTTGTATCTGTGTATTGAGAAATATGTGCATGCATGCATGCACATATATGTATGTAGCAACAATTAATGAAAACAGAGACCACAAATTTAAAAGAGAGCAGGGATGGGTATATGGGAGGTTTTAGATGGGGGAGGAAATAGGTAAATGATACAACTGCATTATAATCTCAAAATATAAAAAAAAAAATCAAAATAGAAACAAAATAAACCAAAATACTTCATTAGAGGACCACATCTTTATCTTGATTTTTAAAATTGTATTATTTTATATGCATGGGTGTTTTGCCTGCAAATATGTTTGTGCACTACTTACGTGCCTAATGCCTGTGGAGGCTAGAAGGCTGTGAAAAATCCTTTGGAACTGAAGTTACATATATTTGTGAGCCACCATTTGGTGCTAGAAGAGTAGCTGGTGCTCTTAACCATTGGGCAATCTCTCCAACTTAATTTTGATTATTTTAAACAGTATTGAATGGCTAGAAAGTAATAGAGAGTGGACCAATTTAATTTTATACCTTAAAACATTTATGTATTTCATTTTAGGTAAAGTTATATAGAATATAGGGGTATTTACTTCATTGAGATAGGAAAAATGGGCCATCAAAAGTTTTGTGATATAGTCCTAGTTTATATCTATGATCTCTAGGTCATTATGAATTGCACTCTTGTCATTCTAAGAATGGGCCTGGATTGAGTGGTCATGTAACTCAAAGAATACCCAAGAACTCACTTTAAATAGGCAAGTAGTATGGACATACTTAAAAGAGCACACAAATATCTTATTTTGAATGCCCATGCTAACAACCACCACCACCATCACTGTGCTCGTGCATGCACTTACTCCATGCACATATTGTTTCTCTGTGCTATTTGAGAACTAGAAACTGGGACAATAGAACAATATGGTGGAAAGTGTAGAGTTGTTGTATACAAAAAACAACCAACCAGTGTTAGAAAATTTCAAAAGCACAGAGAATATTCCCTAGTAGGATAGTAATACTTTCCACTCTAGAGTAGTACTCTTTCCATGCTCACTCCCTGTCGAAGCATCTAACTTAGAAAGTATGTCCTTGGCCAAGAGACCTGACATTTTGAAGTAAAACAGACTTCCATGCAAAGGAGTATCAAGCATCTGCTAATCCCATCTACTCACATATGGGCTATTTGTAAAGCATAGATGTTTAGAAGATGAGCCACATGGGAGCCTTGTGTGTGAATCCAGGTCTGGCAGGCATTTCACAAATGCTTTGTCAGACCACAGAGATAAGGGAATAGGTACACTACTAGGAAATGCACTACCCAGGGAAACATCCAAGCCATGTGCTAACTACTTTTCAAGCACTGTATCATTTAATCATTTCCCAGAGAGGAGGCTGACACTAAATTGATCAACCTGTTCCAAGATGCATCTCTAGCAGAGGTGCTCAGATCTAGAGCAGAGATCTGCACTCAGAGGCTGAATATTCCCCCTGGGCCCTATACATACAAAGCACTTATTTGAAATACTATAGTAATGCCTTGCAGGTGGGCCTGGCTTTGGGTTTGGGCTTTATATAACTTTATATAGATTAGACAGGACTGAAAACTTCATTTTGGTAACAGAAGAGAAACAGGACAAAAAAAATTCTTCATACCCTGAGTTCATACATTCATCAGGCAAGCCTCCCTCAAGGCTTACCAGCCCCTTGAAATTATCAGATCCTCATATCATCATACTTTATATGATCAGATCCCACCACATGGAGCCCTCCACACCTTAATTCAGAAAAATTCACTTTAATGCATATAGGATTTCTAGACCTGATTTCCCCCCAAAATATGCTTTAGTGATTTGGGTCAAAACAAAGGTGGATACCCTGTAACAATATTGCCTACTCCATGTACCTTCAAACATAGTCTGAATAAATTTGGTATCAATTTACCTGTTCTCTGGCAAGAGCCTTATAAGGATGCTTAAGAGCTGGCACTGTCAATTTTGAAACAATTGATGTCAGGAGGATAATGACAGTGCCCAAACTTTACCACAGCCTATCTGGCTGGAAAAGATAGGCCTCCACCACCATAGTCACTCCTCAAGATAATATTATGGAGAGAAAAAAACAGCTGGTCAGATTCATGTGCTGACAGAATTTAATCCTACTGAATTGCACAGTGTGGGACAGAGTCAATGGGTTATGGAGAATCTTTGTGTAAAACAAGCACTAGAACAAAGAAAAAAATCATTTAAAAAAAACCTACAGAATTTCAGGAATCAGAAATAGAACACAAGGCCTAGTATGCTTGAAATTCTTGGTTCCATTCCCAGCATCACATAAGCCAGGGAGAGTGGTACTCAAGAGATGGAAGTGGGGTGATCAGTTCAGAAATCCAAAGTCATCTTCAGGAACATAGTGAGTTCAAGGCTAGTCTGAACTAAAGACACAGAAGGGGGGACAGAAGGACTCAGAAGACAAATGGTCAATGAAAGACAAATGATTTATTCAAGGAGGGGTTCCAGGAATCAAATGCAGCAGAAAAGCCTAGAAAAAATAGATTTGTGATCAATCTCACAGTGGCAAAATTGTGATGTGCAGAGGTTGTTTTTCACTCAAGTCAGGGGAATGAAGGACATTAGTGTTTCAGCTCAGGGATAAATGGAGGTCAATGAATTCTGCAAAAAAAAAAAAAAAGAAGTTTCTTGATGCTCAACAGGACAGCTGCATCAGGAAGATAGAAGCACAGGGAAAGAAGGATTGAGTGAGTACTAATGGAGAGGCTAGCATGGGCGACACATTCAAAGACTTTTGCATTGGAGTGAAGAAGTAAAATCAAGAGAAAGAAAGTAGAACTAAGACATTTTCAAGATGAGTGAAACTCATTTAGGACAGAAGCTTGGGAAGGACGTCAATGGAGAGAGAAAGAGAAGAGGTGAGGCTGAGGAAGCAAAGAAGGCAAGAGCACTAAGTGAAGAATGATGACATAACAAACTATGCAGAAAGATGAAACTGGGCGGAATCTGCTTGGAGCTTAGTTAAGAGGTAGCAAGACGAGGGACTTTTAAAGAGTGTTAAGAAGTTTGGGAAGACTAAGTAAAGAACATGCTAGGAGCATGTATTGAAAGCCAAGGAGTCTGCTGGGCCTTTCAAAGCCAGCATTCCATTTCATATATGTAACAACCTATGATATAAGTATATTTCTCTTTGAAAAGAGGAGAACAGTGTGGTTCAGGCAAATTAAGGGGTCCCGAGACAGATCCTGAGTTGAAAGGCACATGTTTCTTATCCCTCTGACTTGAACAAGTATGCAAGGGGAAGGAGACCAGTCACAGAAAAGCAACCTTTGCCTGCATCACAATTTAGGTACTGTGAAATATATCACAAAACCCAGTGTGAATAATTGAGAGCACTCCTTTCAGAACACCTCCTATCAATTCTGCCAATTTAGTTGTTTCTCACTTCCTGTTTTCTTTCCTTTTTTTTGTGAGATAACTATAAAAGGAACAGCTTTCCTGTAAGTTGTGATAGGATTTTTGCCAGCAAGAGATAAAAAACCAACTTCTCTGTTTAACATAATGAAAAATCCCCAATCAATCTTGCAATTCAGATAGCCTCCTAAAGCTAAAAAACACGGTTCTATCAAATTGCGAACAGCTTTATATATGTGGCAGCAGAGTAAAACAAAAACCAACCAGAAAGACCTAAAAAAAGACATCTTTCCCATGAGTCTCTGACTTTATCTTTTGCTTGCTCAAGAATTTCAGAAATGGCTAATTGTAAGCAAGTTTTAAGACTCTATCAGCTGTTAAACAGTGAGAATTTACCTTCATGAAGGACTGCTCAAGCTTCATGGAATGCCAAGCATTGTTTGCCTTTGATTAGATTCATATCCATCTTCTATGGTTATGGCCTCTATTACAAGTGAAGATTAACTAGTAATATCAATATGCAAATTCTAGAACATGTCTGGTGGAGTGGACCTAACTGTTGATGGGAATAAAGTATAGTACTAAGGTTGAAATATGTTGACTTCTTATTGATCTTGGAAAAAAGCACAAAGGGATACTCCAAGGGTACCCCTGAGAGCCTAATGCACCAATCTTTCTATGCACCTCCATTGTGAGTGTGAGATTATAATGTTATTATAAAATATTTTCTCTAGTATGTTCACCAAACATCATGGCTGGAAGCTCCATATGAAAGAACACCTTATATGCATAACTAAAATTCTCTAAATAGGTAAATTAAAAGGAGATAAGTTTAAACAAAGCACAAGAAAAGCACTGGAAACAGGCAGGACAAACAAATCTTTAGAATTGTTGGAGATGTAAACACCCAAAGGATTAGGCTAACATTCAGCATTTTCATAATGCATCTGACCAAAGGTCCTTTGTAGCACATATCTGGAAGTGGATAGTGGGTTTCTGCAAAACACATTTGGGGAGTACTGCAGTGATCAGTTGTTAAAAACGTGGATCAGAAAACTAGTGGAAAGGGGCAGATCATTTTGTTTGTCATCAATTCACCATTATTGTTTCTTTTATGCCACTAAATTTACACACACATACACACACACAATATAGAAATATTCATAAAAGATAAGCAGAAACCATTCTCAATGCAAGTCATGCTCTCTTGAATCTTGATATTCCTTCAGCCATCAGACAACTCACAGTTTATTACAGTTACATCGAGTTACTTCTAAGAGCATCAGCCAATGTCTCTAGATGTTCCAGAACATCTCCTGCCTGTATTCTGGAGGGTCCACACCTATCCCTCCCATGCCTGAACATCTGTCTGGAGATCCCTAGCTGCACATGCTGCTGGTTTTGTTGATACCACCCTGCCAGGTACCATAACCCTCAAACTACCATTGAACCTGCCTTTTTTAATGCCATACATTCTCAGGAATCATAAATATGTCACAGCTACTGTCTTTATATATTGGTATGTATATGTGCATGCACATGTATGTGTAGGTATATTTGTAGATACCACAGGTTGTTGTCTGGTGTATTCTTGAGTTACTCTCTACCTTAGATTTTGGTTTTGATTTGGTTTTATGACAGAGTGTCTCATTGAATGTGGAGCATACCAATTAGACTAGACTGGCAGGTCAGCAAGTCCCAGTGATCTTATCTCTACCTCCCCAGCACTGAGATAGCAGGTACATTCTGCTAACCCCAGCTTTTTATGTGGGTGACAGGCTTGTCTTGCAAGCACTTTACTGCGACATCTCTCTAGACCCTGTCTTCCCTTCTGATGTTACATTTTGTCACATAATATATCAAAAGTAATGTTTCCTTATGTATGTCTCTAGCTTCTAAATGTAAATACAGTTTTTAGGTATTATCAAGGAGGCAATTCGCCAGGACCAGCTTGTATTTCTATATATCCTTTGAGCAGAAACCCTGAGTGTTCTGGACTAATTTTGTCAATGATGTTTGATTATAAATAGACAGCTAAAATGGAGTGCTTCCTCCAGGAGAAGAGGGCAGATCTGCTTACAGCCCAAGAAGACAGAGATAATGCATCTCTAGGGAGCCAAGGATAGATGTGATTACTGTTCATTACAATCTCAGGGCTCCTTTCCTGTAATGACAACCACTATACATCAGCGTCCTTTTGAGAAACTGAGGTCCAAATACTTTACACAGATGCTAATCCAAGTGCTTTTCTGTGAATAATGGGCTTTATTTTGTCTCTGACTCACATGGCCTGTCTTCTATCAGACTCTTGAGACTATGGTAAACACCCTCACCCCCTCACCAGCCAGCTTGCAAAGTCCTGTACCATCCCTCTCCCTCATTAACCACACATTTAATCCCATCACTCAGGAGGTAGAAGCAAGAAGATCTCTATAGTAAACTCCAGGCTACCCAAGGCAGCAACATCCATCTCTCTCTCTCTCTCTCTCTCTCTCTCTCTCTCTCTCTCTCTCTCTCTCTCTCTTTGTCAAAAAAAGTTGCCTACCAAGCTTCTTGTGATAAAAGGCATGAATATACATACATATACACATATATATGTATGTATGTGTGTGCATGTTCTAGAATTTGGGTTGTTAGTTCTTTACAAGGCACAGAAATTTTCATTTAATACTCACAAAAGCCCAGAAGATATTTACCAATTATTATTGCAGTTTAGGAAGGCTGAGTGCTACAGTACACTGGATCCCCCAATCCAATATGCTTTTACCACTTAAGTGGGATGCAAACATGCTTCATTTTTATTCTCTCTGTAAGTTATATCATTCCTTATTGACATCTGCTCAATGGAACATATTTATGAAATGCTAATAAAAAAATCAAAATAAAAACATTTCAATAGAGAATGAGACTTTTCTTTGCCCAAAGTCCTTCATGTCAAGCTACTCCAGAACATTCTACCCTTGGTCATGTTCTATCTGTATGTAATACAAAAACAAAACAAAACAACTTCTAACCAGTTCCATTTGATGTCTGTATTTTTCTTGTTCCATTTTGAGGTAACCACAAGGGAACTCACAAAGGAGGAGGGCAGGAAGTACTGTGCATCATGCTTGAATGACACTGCTTTCTTAGAGCACTCAGAACCCTTAGAGAAAGTGCTATTGGTTAAGTACTAGCTGCACTCTGTTATGTAAAACACCATGAGAATAGCCATCCATCTTTCTCTGGTTTTGGTTAAACAACATCGGGCCAATTTATTATCAATGGTGAAGCTGATCTGCCCTCATCTCATTTGCTATAATCTCTCCTACTTCCTCTTCCCTTGGGTACATTAAGGCTCACTTATACACACAAACTTGCAGTTAATAAAAAAGATTTATGTGCATGGAAGATTTTATTCCTTCCATCAAATGTTTACTTAAGGAGGCTTTATTGCATAAAATAACATCCTTACTTGGCGCACAGTAGATTTATCTTTTTTTAAACCCTTTTTTTATCATTTCATATTTCAAGTCTTAGTCTCTCATGGGAATTTTATTTTGCAGAGCAGTTCTGACTTAGCATATTGCCTTCTTTATAGATAGGATGCTTAAGAAAAGAAAAGTATTCGATTATTACTTTTAGAAGCTTAGAAACTGGCAGGGCAGCTTCCGAAGAATTAGAAGGGGAAAATGGTTTAATTCAAATACTGTTTTGGGTATAACAAGGCCTATAGGAGTTGGAATTGGTCTTTCCCCAACTTGTGCAAGTTTCGAAAACAAAGATAACACACAAATGATGTCCATAAAAAGTAAGTTAACCTTTCATCTCAGTAATATGCTACATAAGTATTTATTATAGGGAAACATTTCAAAGTAAGAAAAATACAGAAATTTTATGAACACAAGGGCTCAAAAGTCAGTGATGAACTAAGTAACTCACAAGAAGCATGTGTAGATTTTCTGCTTAGCAAGAGACTCTTAGAGATAAAGACGAGAGGATACACAAAAGAAGACTATAAAGAAAACAGGTTACAGTTCTCACCTGCAATCTCAAGCACAGCAAAACTCTCTCAGTAGCAAAACTAATCATGAGAAAGGAAATGCATTTCCAGATGATTCTCCTACTTCTTCCTTCCTGTCTAAATTCAATTCACTCAAAACACCTAGGTTCCACTTTAACTACTTATTTTATAATCCATACTTCTTTGGAGTCTATATCAATTTGCTACAGCATACAAGTCTCAACTTAGGGTGATTCCATCTGCCTGGTAATTCTTGGTAAAATCTGTGGTTGGTATGACCTGATGTATGCTGCTGGCATCTACTAGGCAAAGGCTAACAATAAAGCTGATTATCCTACAATACACAGGATATCCCCTCACAAATTAAAACAATAAAAATGTCAATAGTGAAGAGGTGGATAAACCCTATAATAGGTGATATGATTATGTAATACTTAAAATTATTTTGAACCAGAAATAAAAACAGGCATCATATCTGCAAAGATTCATCTGGCCAGTAGTAATCAGAGAAATGTAAATGAAATCACAGGAAAGTACTGCTTCAGGTGCACCAGAACAGCAAGCATCAAAAGAGCAGATAAATGCAACTGTTGTTTAGCATAGAGAGGAACTCTGTACACAGGTGATAGAAAGAAAACTGGTGGAGCTCCTGTGGAAGAGTTTTGCAGGATTTTAAAACATTAAACCATAAAAAAATGACTAAAGGCTTCCACTTAAGTTATTCGCCTAAGAGATGTATTACTGTACATCTACACATGTAATACTAATTATTAATAATTGCTAATTTCTAGAAATAATCCATATGTCCAATATACAGACAAATAAAATCAGTGAGAGAAAACCTAAAATGTGGTACTTCTGTATAACAGACTAATTAAAAGAACATTGTACTTTGAATGAAAAACACATTCCCACAGGACCAAGTGTTTAAACACATGGTTCCCACTTGGTGTCTCTATTTGAGGAGGCTAAACTTTTAGGGCCTTGGAACCTTGTTGGAGGCAGTACATCACTGGGAGAGGGCTTTGAGGCATTATAGCCTTGCCCTGCTTGCTGCTTTCTCTCTCTGTTTCCTGTGTGAGGAATAAATATCATCACCCAGCTTCCCACAGGCACTGCCCTTGTCATTATGGAACTGTACACTAAAATAAAATTTTCTCTCTTAAGTTGCTTTTGGTTAGGATATTTTATTGCAACAAGAGGGAGGTAACTAATAACAAAGAACACATTACTGACAGGTTAAATGATATAAGTGAACATTGAAAACAAATATATGTTGAGTGTAGTGGTGGTTCATGTTTTCAATTCTAGCCCTTGACAACTGAGGCAGAAGGATTACTATAACCTCCGGGCCACAACATAATAAATTTCAGCCCAAGAGAGACCCTTTGTCACACAAAACAAAAGAAAAAAACAACAGCATGTAGAGGGAGAGAAACCAAAAGATCATGTTATACCTAGACAGAATACAATTATGGAGACAGAAAACAGATCAATGAATGGTTGGGTCTGGATGTGGGCGTAAAAACTAAAACCTAAAAACAAATACATTAAAAAAACTTTTTAAGGAGATACAACTCATTAGAATCAGAAGAATCTATGAATTTATGGTCCTGTTTCCAAAAGATTATCAACAGAAATGTGGTGGATGAGTAACTTTAAATGTTGTACAAAAATTAAGAAGACAACTACCAATCTCACATGTGAAAGAAACTTGATTTCAGGATGTGAAGGAAGACTCATGTTGGTCATATTTATACCTGGAGTCTACAAAGATTAAACGCTTATGACCCAAATAGTTACTATATTCAGCATGTATCTGAAAAATGAAATAACCCTGGAAAGTCATATTTCCATGTTTCTCTAAATTAGCTACTATCCAGAAGGCTGTAGAACAATATTCAAATATGTAGCAAAGAGGGGGAAAGTCTGCAAAGAATCATTAATATAAATATATAGCTATTTGGGAGTAAATTTCATTTCTACATAAAAATAATTGTGCAAATTAAACCACAGTGAACTACCACTTAAGATCCACAAGAAAGAATGTAAAATTTTATTTCATTTGCCAGAGCAATAAAAAAGCAGAGAAAAGTATCATTATTTGGGCCATGAGATCAGGCTGTGCCTTATCACAAGAACAACATACTAAAGAATCCCATATATCTGTTTACCACAATGTTTTGCTTCCATCCTGGATGGGGTGGGGACATGAAAATGCCTGTGAGATTACTCATCAGGTAAAAGCACATGCTGCTATGCCTAAGTCCTGAGTTCAATCCCCTGGGCCCACTTGTAAGAGTGAACTGACCCCTGCAAGTTGTTTTCTCACTTCTACATTTATGCCATGGCGCTTGATCTGTTTCTCTCTCTCTCTCTCTCTCTCTCTCTCTCTCTCTCTCTCTCTCTCTCTCTCTCTCACACACACACACACACACACACACACACACACACACACAAAGAGTTAATAAACTATAATGTCTGAAAATTTTTAATGAAGTGGGACTTCTGATTCCTAAAAAGCTCCTGAACAGCTAAGTGGACATTCAGTCAGGTAAAGAGAAAACCCACAGAATGGAGAAAAAAATTTCCAGCCACATATCTGACAGAAGATTAATATCCAAAAACTTGAAGAATACATACACATATCAAAACAAAACAAAACAAAACCCTTCAACCCATTAAAAATCATCCTGGGGCCTGAACAGAGGGTTCTCAAAGAATGGAAAATTTGGCTAAAACCATTATCTCAAAAAATGTTCATCATCCCTAAAAATTAGGAAAATGAAAATCAGAACAACTTTTAGATTTCATCATACCCTAGTCATAATGGCAAAGATCTATAAAACAACCTACAGCATATGCTAGAACCACTGTGGAGGATAGGAAACCCTCACTCACTGTTGTTGGGTTTACAAAATGATCCAGCCATTGTGGAAATCAGTGTGAAGGATTCTCCAAAAGCTAAACATAAATATGCCATATGATCCAGCTATACCAGTTCTTGGCATATACTCAAAGGACTTGACATCCTGCCCTATAGATACTTGCTCAACCATGTTCATTGCTGCTCTAGTCACAGTATCTAAGACAAAATGTTCTTCAATTGATGAATGGATAATGAAATGAATACTACACAGCTATAAGAAAAAATGAAATCATAAATTTTTCAGGTAAATGGATAGAACTAGAAAAGATAACATCAAATATTCTCTTTCACCTGAGACTCCTAGCTCCAAATCTGCAAATGTAAATATATATCCTGGACTAACTACCGAAAACAGGAAAGTAAAAAAGGGACCTTTGCCAGGGATGGGGATGGGGAAGCAATAGAGAAGGAAATAGCAGGATACAAATCATCTGAAAATGGGGAAAACTGAGGAGGTCCTAATTAGGGAGGAAGGAGCTAAATACAAAAGGAAGGAAAATGGTAACAATAAGAGTGTCTGAAAAAGTCATAAGGAATGATACTATCATGTATCTGACTAAAAATAACTATAACACACGTAAGTCAATGTAAATATATATTGTTTAAATGAAAATTTCCTGTCTGGACTAACAATACTCCCTCTAAGAGCCAAATACTACCTAACAAAACCCCAATACCAGGCATGAGATACCCTCTTGAATTGTTGGTCAGGTCTGTCCAAGAGACTCCCCCAAAATACAAGGTGTTGCAACTGCCCTTGGTTGCCTCTCACCCGTTGCTACCATTAGTGGAAGGTTAAATACCTATTGTTGAAAATACCATGTACTTCAGACACAGAGCCCAAGGGCCAGTGAGCTGAAACTGATTTGAAAGCCTCCTCCTTGGGGACTAGCTTTCATGGTACCAGAAGTGACCACACAAGCATCCAAATGTCAGGATCACCTAGTAGTTCTACACAGCTATAATGCTTATGATCCACAGAAATGACTACCATGGCATGATAACCCTAAGGGTGCAGGAGTGGAATACATACCTTGATGGTAACTGACAACTCTCTAATTGGACTTGAGACCTTCTCAACAGGAAAGAAAGCATGCCTGATACTGGAAACCTAGCCAACTACCCAGGGCTAGTAAAATAATGAATCTTTTAGTCTCCACATTACTAAACCATTATGATCCTTAACTATATTCCAAATATTTGTCCTTATACCCCTCATCAAGGAAAACTCATTTTGCAACAGAGACCATTATAGAAAACCACAACCAATCAAATGCAGAGTTGTGGAGCCCAGTCTGATAAATCTACAATACAACTCCTATACCTATGACTCAGTGATCATTATGGAAGAGGGGATAAAAATATTATGAGTCAGAGAAACAGGGAGTTTCCTGTGAGATTCTGTCTTCTAGGAATGTCAGAAGCTAAACTCATAAAGCTTCACCAACATGACTGCATAAAAATGACCTCAACAAGGACAACAAGAATAGATATGTTAATGTGGGTGACAAGAGGCCTCAACTCTAGACAAAGAACTACAGGCAACTAAGGAATGCTGAAAGTAGGAGAAATGGTCTTTCCCAGGGAAGAGTGCACCGATTGGTTTTCCAACATCAAATGGTCATCCCTGAAAACAAACAAGTAACATTATACAGACTGAGCAGGTTGTATTTATGTATTTAGGAATATATGTGTATATTCTAATATACAACTAATGAAAAAGAAGCCATTAATCTAAAAGCGAACAAGGAGAGGTATATGGGAGGGTTTGAAAGGATGAAAGAAATGATATAATTCTACTATAATCTTAAAATATAAAATTAAAAAGTTATTTCTGCTTATGGCTGAGGTCTACACATCTGTGTTTTCCCCAAGTGAACATAGTAGAAAGATTTTTTTAAATCACATTTAAATTTGAACTAAAGGGAGAGAAATCCCTCTGGTCATACTTACTGAACACTGGAAAATATTGAGAAGGTGAATAATAGGTGTCTTTACATAATCTGTTTTTGTTTTTAAACCTGGATGCTATTTACAACAATGTCCTGTGTTGTAAAACTCCATGAATTGCACACTCACAGTTGACTATGTGTCTGTATATTTAGCATTTATTTCATTTCCTAGCGAATCAAGTCTGATTTTATTACCTTCTTTCCCTTTCATGGCCATGTTTCTAAGTACTAAATTCTGTGAAAGGAGTGGCTCACAGCAGAATGCCAAAAATTGTGTTGCTCTCTTACAGCACAGCCAAAAAACTGTCTAATATACTAAATTTTTACTAATTTTTAGGTATACCAGTGTTTTTGCCTTCATGTATGTCTGTGTGTCACATGTGTACTGGTGTCCATGATAGCCAGAAGTTGTCAGAAAATCTGAAGATACAGTTACAGATGGTTGTGAGCTGCCATGTGGGTGCTGGGAATTGATCCTGGAGACTCTAGAAGAACAGCCCATGTTCCTAACCTCTAAACTATCTCTCCAGCTGCCAACGTTTTCTACTTTTGGGTAGGGTTAGAACCAATTGAAAACATAAATGCATAAACCTGTTGCAGGTGAGTTTGACACGCCTGCCCTCCTATGTGAAATACTGTTACAAATTGAGCTTCAAGACAAGTCCTGAGGTCCTGGTCCCAGCTATCACACTAATATGTACACTTGCCATATTGCCCTAGAGTGGCACTGCATGCTTTGAAATGGAATTTCTGTGCACTCTAAAAAATAGCAATGAAGATTTCTAATCCTAGGATAGAGTGGAGGTCCTACTTAGATGCATGGTAAAAAGGAAGCTACTTTCAGATCACAGCGTATGTTTCAGACTTATGAAAACAAATAAGCCAACAAATACATTTCTAATAACCCATGCAGATGGAATCAAGTTTGAGGCTGGGCATATTCTTCAAGGTTTATTCAACACTAAAATATGACGTTTTCTACTAACAAAGGATGAGGGAACAGTGGCATGAAGATGACTACTAGATATGTAGATCAGCAAAGGTTTCAGAAATGAGGTAGACAGGACAAAGTATTTTTGAACCTGTGAGTTTCCTGGTTAGGATCTGGGCAGATGGGAATAGGTTTAGTATTATAGATAGGAGGATGGTGGGGTTGTAGGGTTTTCATGTCAAAGAGAGTCACATTGTTCTGTGTTCTACCCCACATACTCTTCCTATAATGTGACCCACTGACAGTTGTGTGCAGCTTATACCTAGGATGAACCTTGTATGGAAGTAACACTGTATATCTACTAGGGCTCCTTGGAAAAATGCACTCTTGGACCATTTGCTTGGACCTCTCTAAGAGCGTGAACTGAGACTTGAAGCTTCTACACATTTGGAAGCCTGAGATACCATGTTGGGAATGCAGTTATAGTTACTAGAGTCAGAAAGTACACAAGGGCTTAGGAAATTCAGTTTCCAAATAGTAAGATACACATGTGGCTCTTCAGTGGAGTGGTCATAGTGTATGCCTTACACACAGAATGCTCAGGGTATGAACCATAGTTTTTTAAGAAAAGAGGAAGAGAAAGAATAGGGGGGAAAGGGGTAGGAAAGAGGCAGTAAATATTTGAGGATTTTCAGATGATATGGTCCTGATCACAGTTATTCCACTCTGTTGTAGTGCCAAGAAAGTGGTCACAAGACAACGTATAAGAGAATCCTGTTCCATGTACCAATCAGACTATTTGCAAAAGCAGGAACAGGGGACAGGTCTGTCCTATAAGATGAATTTTTTTCAGCTCTCATCTAGACAAAGGAAGGACTGCCCTAATGTTTCATCCAGAGATTAAAATTTGTATGTATTCTAGAAATATTAGCAACCATTCTGGATGCAAAATAAAGCATGTACATATGGTATGGCTTGGTAGGTAAGCATATAGCCCAGGGATCACTACTTGGGCAACACGGTTAAACTCTCTGTTCCTCAATATTTCCATCCATATAAAAATATAAGACAACACTATTGCCTATATTTCAAGTCACTGCAAATATTAAATACATATACAATGCTCAGATACCTAGCACATGGGAAGCACTATTCTAATGTCTGAAACTCTTTTGTTCAGGGTAACTGGGAAAGTAAGGTCAGAAAAAAAGGAGACAAATATGAGGATTATGGCAGGATGGGCTAGGGAGGTATGCCAGTGATAAAGCACTTGCCTAGCAAGTATTGAGACTCTGTCAGTCTCTATACCTCTTCCCCATTCTTAAAAGTATGGTGGTAAAAAACAAGAGACACTGTAGCATGCTACATGCAAAGCATAAGAGAAGAAATTGGATTTGAGGTGTTCTTGGGAACAATACTGGTACTAGTCTTGGAGAATGCTTCCACTTGGACTTATCCTTTGTAACTTTTACTGTAGGCAAATGATGGAGGAAAGTGGAGGTTGGTATTTAAGTTTTATATAACAAATTTTTTCTTGAACTTTTTTCCTAAAAATTGATTTTATTGTATATGACATTTTGTCTGCATGTATGTCTGTGCACCACATGCATGCCAGATACCTGAGGAGACCAGACCAGAGAGGGTGTTGAACTTTCTGGAACTGTCATTATGGACAGTTGTGAGCTGCTATGTGAGTGCTGGCAACCAAACCAGCATCCTCTGCAAGACTAGCAAGTGCTCTTAGCCTCCTAGACATCATTATAATCCCTCTTACTCAAGCTTAATGGTAATGAGTGCACTTCATAAAGTTCACTGAGAAAAATCTCATGTACTCCCACAGTATAGAAAATGGCCACTTTGAAGGTCTGTAAAAACTTGAATATTAATAATATTATATTGTTCAACATAGAGTATTATAGTGCTTGTCTTCTGGTACAACATACACATACCTATAAATACATACATGCAGAAGTATATATCAATAGGAAAAATAATGCATGTAGAGACTGCTTGTTTATGTGTGTTAATGAATTAAGTATTTTAGAATAATTATTATATAAAATGAGGAAAATATAAATATGTAAAAAATAATGGATTACAAATTTGTTTACTTCAATGTGCTTTATGGAGCAAATTCTCATATAATTAAGATTGGTTTTACAAGAATGACTTTTAAAGGATACTAACTGCCCCATCAATTCATTATTGTAGGAGGTAGAATGTATTATTATATGAACCCCAATAGCTTTCATTGACCCTTGGAAATATCAAGAGTTTAGAAAGGACACTTACCATGACACAATCTCTATTAAAAGGCAGCAAAAATGTTTTAAAGTCCTAGTTTTGTTTTTTGTTTGTTTGGTTTAGTTTGGTTTTGGTTTCGAAATCACTTTTTTCTCTGAGGTTTCTTTTGACTGTTTTCTTGGTTTTCATATGAACAAAACATTTTATATTCTGATTTTAGCCAAGGCTCATTGCAGATTAGATGATATACAACATGTGTGATGGTTGATTTTAATCGTCAGCTTGAAACAATCTAGCTCTCCTGGGAACAGTCTCAGTGAGATTGTATTAACCTGTGGGTATGTGTGTGGAGGATGATAATGATTATGATAATTGATGTAGGAAGACGCAGCCTAAACATGGACAGTACCATTTCCTGGGGTTGGGTCCAAAACTGTATAAAAGAGGAAGGTGAACTGAGTATAAGCATGCATTAATTCTCTCTGCCATTGACTGTGCATAATGACTGGTTCCTTTGTCTTTCCAACGAAGAGGGACTATAACCTGGAACTGTGAGCTAAAACCATTTCTCCCCTAAGTTGCATTTGTATAAGTATTTTATCACAATAGAAATGGAACTAGAGAATAGAATATACATCATAGCAGATGTGAAAGAATGTAGCTGGGAATATAAATCAGTTGGTAGAGTGATTACCCAACATGCACAAAGCCCTAGTACACAACATAATCTCATCACTGAAGAAAGGAAGAAAGGTCAAGAAGATGCCCAAGGTCAATCTACACTATGAAGCAAGTTCAATTCAAACCTGGGACTCCTCACAAAAATATCCATGGATTAAGTTCTAATTTGTTTTTCTAGTCTACAAACTTGATATCTTACAAAATTAAGTGATATAAGGCTTTAAAAGGGGTTGGAAAGATGGATCAGCAGTTAAGAACACTGGTTACGTTTTCAGAGTATCCAGGTTTGATTCCTAGCACCCAAATGGCAGTCCACAACCTTCTGTCATTCCAGTTCCAGGAGATCCAATGCCCTATTTTGGTGTCTATGGAGAAAGATACATAGCACATAGTGCGTAGACACACTTGCAGGCAAACACATCTGTAAACATAAAATCCAATAACAAAATTGTTTTTTTTAAATAGAATGTAATGATTGCACAGTGGGAAAGGGTCTCTTACTGCATTGAACATGAACTTCTTCAGTGGTTTATTTCTTAGTTTAAAAGGCTGATGATTAGAAGTGAACTACCTCAAAAATGGCATTTACCCCCAAACCCAGAAACACAAAAGCCACATGTTCTCTCATAAGCAGTTACTAGCCTATTATGTATACATGTATGTATATAGGTATATATGTGTGGTGTAGATATGAGTGTAAATGTGGGCAAAACCTAAAAAATTAAAAAATAAAAACAAACAAACCAAAAAAAAAAACTAGAAAGGAAACCAAGAGAGGATAAAAGGTGTAAGGAAAGGATAACGTGGGCAGAAATACATATGAGAAATGAAAGAGGAAAAGAAAATGAGGTGGTCAGAAGGAATAGTTAGGGATAGCAGAGTTAGGAAGGCAAGGGAGCAGAATAATTTATTAGAACACACTTTGCTCTAAAAAAAGACATACTGAAATCTGACACCTTGTGTGCTAAATATTAAAAATAAAATTATTATATTTTAAAAATGCCAACCACCAGGAACCACAAAAATCAAAAACATTAACCATCCATTGTTGTGAAATATTTTAATGAGGCAAAAATGTGTTACATTTTTTATGCTGCAGAATATTACTATAACTATATGAAGGTATGTTACATTTGTTTATGCTGTCTTTGTTAATAATGTAAAGAATTGTTGCATTTGTTTCACCTTGCCTTCCTAAAGCATCTCATTGTCTAATAAAATGCTGAATGTCCAATAGCTAGGCAGAAGAGGGAAATACTAAGGTAATATAAAGTGGGGAAAGCCATGTAAAGATGCAAAATACACAGGGAATTTGGATCCTATGTGGTGTTTTGTTAATTTCGAATTTTTTGAATGCTGATGAGCAAATGACTAATGCTGACAGACATGGGATTGTAACAGGGGCTGCTGAATTAAACCAGGCTAGATACTTTAGGAATGCCTTAACTTTAAAATGGAAGTCAGAAGATGTATTGTTTGGGGGAAGAGGTTATGATTTTTGTTTGTTTTGCCCACAGGAAAAAAAAAGTCTTTGGTTTTATTCAAGGTTGGTAGCAATCACATTTGATCAAGGGAGACCTCCCGAAAATCCTGACTACAGACATAAAGACATAAACCTAGAAAAACTACAATACAGGTTACATATATTTCACCTGCTCAAACATGAAACAAAAATAATAATCTTTGGCTGTCTTGTGTATAACACACAGTCCATACTTGTGTTAATGCAGATAGGTATGTTGCCATTGAAAATGTGTGTGTTTTCAGAGCAAGGGGACCAAACACTAATGAAACTGGTGACCCAGATGGTCCAGCCTGGCAGAGTGCCTCTGCTGCAGTTTCATCAGAGTTCTGCATCTAGAACAGCTTTAAGGCTGCTGGCTGAGATGGTCCAGCCTCACAGACTATTTTAGCCAGGACTGCAGATAAGCCTTGCACTTTCCCATTGCACTGAGACTGGGCAATAAATGTTATGGCTAGTTTTTCCAGGACTTGACCATTATCTCAATTTTCTCAGGTTCTCTAAAGATGCCACCACCCACAGACAACAGGAAGCAGTCTAGATGCCCACATTCCTAAGAGGTAGCATGGATGTTTTACGGTTATTCAGTGGGCTATGGACATCTGTCATCATTTAGGGGTGATATAGGAACATAGAATAAAAAGACGACTATTAACCTCAAACATTTTACATTGGTATGTATTTTGGTATACTGATACAAATTTAAAGTAATTTTTGTTATACTGTGTGTATGCTCTACTCTTATTTGGGGTATTGTGCTTACGCAGCTCATTTGAAAATATAATATATAATTAAGAAATGCAGATTAACAGTCATCTATAACAATCAAATTTGTAGTCATATTAGGTATGTTTTCAGAGTGTAACAGATAGATTTTAGATAGATTTTGCAGGCTCACATCTGCAGTCCTTGCATTTCTGTAGCTAGACTGGAGGCAGAGACAGGAGAATCACTTGGAAACTTATGGTCCACCTAAGCCAGAGCACACAGGGCAGCCAAAACAAGAGACACTATGATGTCTTCAACAAGGTGAAAGAACCCTAAAGTTGTCCTTTGAACTCTATACACACCATGGCATGTATGCACCATGGCACAGGCATGCTAACACTCACACACATTCATGCATATTATAATAATAAGTAACACATACATACAAAGCCACTTTATCAGAATGTGGGAAAACATTTATTTTTAGGACTTCTCATTACATACAGGTTAAAGTTAGTCTTCCAAATATCACATATAGTAAGTAACACAATGAAGTGTTTCTAAATATGTAAAATTAACATTAACTCTTAAATATATATGTTAAAATATAACATTAGCTCTTAACATTGAAATGCAAGACAGTTTTTAAGGAATTCCATAGGTCAATGCACAAGTATTTCGACAAACCAAACACCCCCAGATACAAAGACTAAGTAATATCATTTAGAATGGCAATGCTATGTTGTTGATGAATATGACTAAGTGATACCATTGAGACTGAAAACACAAACTGAGGTAATTCAAGCAAAGCTGGTTCAGAGTGCTTCTTTGGGGTAACACATGCACCTATTTTTCCATAATCAAATAATTTCCATAACTTTTAGATATTTTTCACTCATCCCTCAACTCTTATGTATGAAATAAATCAGTTTAATCTGGCAAAACACAATTATATAAAATAATTGTAATTTTAAGGCTAGAAATATGAAATACTACCAAATGTTATAGCTTTACTCTATTGTACAAAAGCGTCAGGAACAAAAGAATTTGTTTCAAGTTTCTACTATACACCAGGTTATTTGTCTTAATAAAGGCCTCTTATGCCAGAAAAAAAGATTTGGGGAAGATTCTGTTCTAGAAAGAGACTGGAAAACTGGCCAGAGCTCTAGAATCTTACTTGTCAGAGTAATGTGTCAAAAATGAGGCTCAGAAACAGAGAGTCAATGAACAAAGACAACTATGACAGTGACCCTATCATCATTTGGACTCTGGGTCTGGGAAAGACGGAAGACAAGAGGGAGTTGTATTCTGGAGGCTATGGAAACGAAGTCCCGCTGTGTCTCCCTCCTGCCTGAAGTCACAGTGTATACATTGAGGCTGGAAGGTCCTCACAGACTAATAGGCCTGCCTCATTAGGAGAGACCAGCCAAACAACCAGTACAAATCAATGTTTGAAAACAAAGTCATCAGCTTCCTTAGAAACCTATGTGGAGAATTATCAAAGTACAAGAAAAGTTCCTTCTTCCTTGCCTTCCTCCTTGCCTTCCTCCTTTTTCTTCCTTCCTTCTTTCCCTTCTTTCTTTCTTCCTTTGACTTCTTCTTCTTCTTCTTTTTTTTTTTTTTTTGGTTTTTCAAGACAGGGTTTCTCTGTGTATTCTCTGTGTAGCTTTGCGCCTTTCCTGGAATTAGCTTTGGAGACCAGGCTGGCCTCAAACTCACAGAGATCTGCCTGGCTCTGCCTCCCAAGTGCTAGGATTAAAGGCGTGTGCCACCACCATCTGGCTCTTTTAATTCTTTCTTTCCTTCATAGTGTTGGGAACAGAACCTAGGGACTTGAGGTATGAATCCTGTCCACTTAAAAAATTGGTTCATGAAGAAATATATTTGACAGAGATTACAACAACTTAGATGAGACAGGCACTTATCCCTGTCTTGAAGAAAAGAGATTTATATCTCTACACTCTTCCAGGAAATTGTCAGAGTACTATGGTGTCTTCCAAGGCTGTATAACCCAGGCTCCCTCTACATTGTCATTCTGCCTTCCCCAGGGTTCTTTGGACTTGACTGTAGCCTAAGACAGGGTTGCTCTAGGTCTACATTCCATCAGAGGCAAACAAAGAACACAGAAATGAGTTACATGGCAGCCTAGCTATAAGATAATCTGGAACACACACAACACACAAAAAATGGAAAGGTTTTAGGATTCCCCAACAGGGATCAAGATCCCATATTTACAGGCCAGATTTAGCCTTACTGACTGGTTTTATAAAGCCACATACGAGGTTAGCAGAGTTTCTTTATATCTTTATCTGAGTATTTTAAAAATGACAGAGGCTGGAGTTAAAAAAAAAAAAACTATCTTCTCTTACAGAGGACCTGGGCTTAGTACCCAGCACCAATATATCACCTCTCAACCATCTGCAATACAATTCCCAGGGTATCTGACACCCTCTTCTGGCTTCTGAGGGTATTGCACCTACCCCGGCCACTTACATATGTGCAGGCAGGACACACATACACATAAAAATTTAAAAACACACAGAATAATAAAAAGAACATTAAAGTCACAACCATATCCCTCTGTGGTGGCACATACTTTTAATACCAGCACGCAGGAGGAGAGACAGGTAGATCTCTATGAGTTTAAAACCAGACTGTTGAACATAGCCAGTGCTACAGGTCTTAAAAAAAAAAAAAAAAAAAAAAACAGCTGATAGAGACACTATGTGGGCTACAAAGTATTTAATATCTTGCTAAAGATTGTCAAGGCCTATTTTGGTAGAATGAAAGAGAGGATATAATAGAGCATAGGAAAGGCAACACAAGTTTCTACCACAGTGATAAATGGCTTAACATTGGGAATATTTAGCATTTCATAAGCAATTAAAAGAACACAAACTTGCAGAACTAGTCATTTTGAGTTAGGTTTATGAATATCTTTATATAATGGATTTAACATACTTTGACATATTAGTCTTGGTACTAAGCTGAAGAGAATAAGAAAATTGATTAACTTAAACAGAATTTAGGATGTTTCACAGAATTTGTCTACTCTGTAAGTTTAATGTATCATATGATTTTTCCATATAGCCCATGCTATCCTTGAATGTATGGTAAGCCTCTTATCTTTGCTAATATACTCCAACACTAAAAGTGATGTTAGAATACATGCCCTGATTGTTTGAATATTGAGGTGTCCTACCAGATCACTGAAACTATGTCAAAGAAAAATATATTAAATGTGTATCTGTAGGATAAAATAACTACCTTTGAAAGAATATCTGATTATTTAAAAGAAAGTAGAATTTGTTTTATTTGAATGAATTAAATACTAGTTAACAAACAAATACAAAGTACACTGTACTTCATTTTACTACATTTAAAAGTAGAATGAAGACTAGATGTGGTGACAAGGTGTGATAACCCCAGTACTTAAGAAGTACAGGGAGGAGTATCAGGCTTCAAGGTCATCCTCAGCTACATAATGATTTCAAGCTCAATCTTTGCTACATAATACCGTCTCAAAAACTCTCTCTCTGTCTCTATCTCTCTGTCTCTCTCTCTGTCTGTCTCTGTCTCTCTGTCTCTGTCTCTGTCTCTCTCTCTTTGCGTGTGTGTGTGTGTGTGTGTGTGTGTGTGTGTGTATGTGTAAAAGTTATATCCAGAATTTCGAAAACATGATACACCTGGATTTTTACAACTCTAACCAAGTAAATATGAAGTGAAAAGCCACACTGGTGTAAACAGCCTTTGCCATATGCAGAGGTTTCTCTCTAGATACCAAACTGAGCACTGGCTGGGAAACAGACCCATATGTAAGCCAAAATGTGACAAAGCAATAAAAAGTCACAGGAACCTAGACAGAGCAAGCAGAAGGCACATCCAACTCTAAAGAAGAGTTGAGCTGTTTTGCCCAATCTTTATATCATCATTTTCTTCCTAGGTCCTTGTGGTGTGCTTAGCAAAGAAATTTCAGAGAACTCAAGCTATGGTGGGTCCCATACTGTTAAGAGGAGCTACAGAAACACCACTGAGCCCAACTGGCAGATGCCATGAAGCTGCTGCTCCCAACTCCTTACAGAGGAAATGCCAGGTCCACGAAAAATCAGCCACTGAATTCATACACCTTTTCATCTTAACAAAAGTATCTTTCAGAGAGATATTCTATTTAATTTTGTCACTTTGAAATTATATCTGCAGATTTTTTGAAAATGCCTAGTTTTGACATTTTAAAGCCTTCATATTTTGGGAAAGTTTAACATTTTGCTGTTTGATATTTTAAAATATAACTTACCATTTAATGTTACCTCTTTAAATCTAGTGAATGTTAAGGCTGTCACTTTTTGTCTCATGCACCTAAATTCAAAGCCCAGGTTGTCTGGTTTTCTTTTCTGCCTTTCTTAGGGTACTGGGGTGGTCTGTGGATTTCCTGTACTAACTCACTCACGAGAACTGCAGAACAGTCTTGCCTGCCCACTGGGAAGGAACACTGTCAGGCTGGTTTCAAATGCCTAGCAAGACACTCCTCCTTGCCTTTTGCCAAGATGAAATATCCCTTGCTCTTCCTTTCTGCCTTGTCAGCCTTCTTTGCCAATCCACATCTCAGAGGAGTGTTTCTAATGGCAGGATCCCAGAATAATCTGCCTTTGAATCTACCCTTCTATTTCTGACCTCTCTGGAAAACGGTCAACTTGATTAAGGGCAAAATTTGTCATAAAACTGCACACCCCACTGTATGCTCAGCAAAATCTGGTGCAAAGTAGGGTCAGGGAATGTCTAGAGAGATTGGAGTTGGGGCAGGTAAGTGGAGCCCTAGTCTTCTTTTCTGTGGCTGTGATAAAATATCCTGACAAAAGAAACTTGGTAGAAAAACAAAAAGGTTTATTCACTTTACAATTCAAGTTTACAATCCACCATTATGGGAGAAGTCACAGAAGGTAGTAACATCTACATTCAATGGCAAAGAGAGAATGCATGCATGCATGCTTATACTCAGCTCATATGTGTGTGTGTGTGTGTGTGTGTGTGTAACTTCAAAAGTCATGAATACATCTGTAGTATACACATACATACATACATACATACACACACACACACACACACACACACACACACACACAGAGTCTAGGACCTAAACCCAGAAAACAATGTTGCTCACTTTTAGGATGAGCCTCCTACATCATTATTTCCACATCATTCACACATTAACAAAATAAGGACTACTCCCTCCCATACAGACATGTGTACTGACCAACCTGACATTGAACAGCCTTCATTAAGACTGTCTACCTAGATGATGCTAGATTGTGTCAAGTTGAATATTAAACCTGGCCATCATAAGAAGGAAATGCAACTGAGTAGAAGGCAAAAATTAAGTGGCAGAGAGATGCTAATTGAGGGGTTCCAAGTATAATAAGCCTAGCTCTGAAGCATGGGGAGTTCTTCTAGGATATCCACTCAGGTGTAGGCTTACGCTTCAGATAAGAATTTTGGGATGAGTCAGATGTATTCATGACTTTTGAAGTTACATTATGTAATGGATTGGGCAAGGTTTAAAAGTTAAGTAAATAAGAGGACCTCCCAGTGGCAGGAAAGAGCCCAGAAGAGAGACATTGATAATCCAATTAGTGCTGATCTGTCTTCATCACAGAAGTTCCTGTTTGCAGTGACTGCTAATTCAGAGACTCATAGTGGGTCAAAAGGCTGAGATTATGTGATTATTGAGTGCTCATCCCTTAGCACTGCATCTGTATTACCCCCTCCAAGGGTAGAAGGAACACCAAAAAGAGGGTACAGAATGTAAGAGGTAGAGACTGGGGAGAAGTGCTTTGAAACACTGTCCTATGGATATGATGTGGCTGACACACCCATGAACTCGTAGCAGTGGATATCTGTACCAGATCTATATATAAGACTGGGCTGACCAACATACCATCATGGATGATGGAGGGGCTCATATGGCCCCATCTATCCTAGAGGTTGCTTGAAAGTCATTTCTTTGTGGTTTGGCCACTTATAATTTGCCTATGCTTTGGTTATTAACCAGTGAAACATGCTCATGCCAGCAACCCTAATTAATTGCAGTGAATTACCCCAAAAAAGAGAGAGACATGAAAGTAGGAGAGGCACTTGCTGGGAATAAGAAGGGATTTAGAGAGAGGTGAGGGGATATATGGAAGAAATATAATCAATGAAGATAATATAATACATATATATAAAACCATAAAACAATAAACTTGAGAAATAAGTAAATAAAATATAAATTAGTTTTATTTTTCTTAAATAATTTCATTTTGCAAATGAAATTGCACATTCATTTATGAGATGTACTGCACAGGTTTCTGGGGGAGAAAAAAAGCACTGATGGATAAAACTCAAAAGTTTCATATGCTTTGGCCTAAAGCATAGTTCAACAGCTGTTTTCAGACCCATGTTTGAAATGAGTATCAGAAAGGGCCTCCTTGTCTCTATATAAGGCACTCTGCACAGCTGCTGTGATTCTGTCACTTGTGTCCAAGTTTCTCAGGAAATGAGTTCTTCCTTTCTCCTGTCCCTTTAATTTTCCCTGTCTCTCTATTCTGCCATAGCTTCCTGACAAGTAAGTGGTAGAGGCTCACTATGGTTCTCCATTCCAGCGGCTGTCTATGATTTCTGAAAGGAAGCCAAAAACCACCCTGTCTTAGTTATGATTTCTATTGCTGTGAAGATGCAGCATAACCACATGTGTCTTACAAAGAAAATATATTGATAGGCTCAAAGTCACAAGAGAACTACTCCCTCACTTCTGTACAGAAGGTCAATATATTTTATCCTACCTGATTCAAGAAAAAAGATTTCAAATTTCTCTAACTACATCTATAAAACAAGATAGTATGTAAAATGAAAAACACTGCTAGTGTGAAGTTAAGTCTTAATATATAATGTATTATTCAAACTACTTCTCTTTTGATTGACATGCAATTTTAAATTGGATTGCTGTCTTCCTGGTAGGCAAAACAAAGTATTGTGTTTGTTGAGTTAGAATGGGAAAGAAAGCAGGGCAAATACCATGCACTAGCAGAAAGCAACTTGAATGACAAAGGGCTTCTTGGACTAAGATGACCTTAGTTCCACAACCTTTCTCAGCAGGTGTGTGTGTGTGTGTGTGTGTGTGTGTGTGTGTGTGTGTGTGTGTACACAAGTACAAGAAAAGTTCCTTCTTCCTTGCCTTCCTCCTTTTTCTTCCTGCCTTCTTTCCCTTCTTTCTTTCTTCCTTTGACTTCTTTTTTTTTTTTTTTTTTTGGTTTTTCAAGACAGGGTTTCTCTGTGTATTCTCTGTGTAGCTTTGCGCCTTTCCTGGAATTCGCTTTGGAGACCAGGCTGGCCTCAAACTCACAGAGATCTGCCTGGCTCTGCTTCCCAAGGAAGACCAGCTGTTACTGCAGAGCAACCCCAGGGAAACACAAACACAGCTTCCACATAGAACACTAGCAGCATATTGCAAAAACACACCTACTGATAGTAGAAGTAAAATGATTTTAAGAAATCCAAATATCTTTTTTTCTTCTTTAATTCATTTTTTATATAGCCTTCTAGTTAAGAGCAGATTTTATACTGTTTCCTTCATTTATTTACTATTTTGAGAGTGAAAACTATACTTTATCTTATGTATATCAATACAATTTATATGTTAAATAACACTAAGATAGAACAATTTCATGAAGTTTTTGAGTTTTGTTTTTAGAGATTTGTGCATGTTTTTGTGTGTATATAAGTTTTTTTCCTGGATGTATATCTATGCAATATATGTATACTAAGTCTGTGGAGGCCAATAGTGGTCATCAGATTCCTTCAGAACTGCAGTTACAGCTGTATGCCACCATATGGGTGCTGGCAATCAAACCTTGGTCCTCTGGACCATTGAACCATCTCTCCAGACCATTTTTACAGTTTTATTTGTTTGTTTAAATGGCAGAGCTTCACTGCGTAGCTCTGACTGGCCTCTTACTTGCTTTTTAGACCAGGCTAGCCTCAACCTCATAGATCCAGCTGCTCCTGCCTCCTAAATGCTGGGATTAAAGGTGTATGCAACCACACCTAACATGATTTGACATAGTTTTAAACAAGTTTTAAAAAAGAAAGAAAAATTTGCAGTTAATAAAATCCCCCCTACCCAAGAAGAAATTTTTTAAAGTAATTTTTTCTAAGTGTTTCAATTAGAAAATGTCTTCATTAACAGTCATATCTAATCCCTATTGCAGAAATGTCCAGTGAAATAAAAAAAGAGAAAGAAAAGAACTTTCATAATACTGCTTCAAAGGAAGAGTGCCTGTTGGATTCTTCTGGATTGCAAAAAAAAAAAAAAAAAAATGATTTTTGCTACATCAGTTCCAAGAGTTGAATTCAAGTATTCACCACAGAGGGAAATATGACTAAGTTGAAGCCAGAAAATAAAATAGCTTTCTATCTTCTTTCATGAGTCATGTGTCCTTCCTCACCTCCGAATACCACCACCCTCTCCAGGTATCTCTTTAACCTGAGTTAAAGCAACAAGGTAATGGAAGTGATTCACCATCCTCAGTAACAGACAATTAGCAAGGGTTCTTTACTGGAAAATTAGAAATTCACTCCTCAAAAAGTGCCAGCCCAATGTGGATTGGTGAGTAAATTTTTACTAATACTTTACGGGGACCCATAGATCCACCAAACCCAGTTTAGCAAGCCCATCTGCTACATTGAAATCCATTCATGCAATAGCAAAAGTTTTCAGATGACAGTTCGTAGATTTAGGTTTAAGTGAGGGTGTATCCAATATTTTGGAGTGGCAAAAACCAACTATATATGATACATGAAAAAATGAATAGTTATAAAATATCTATAGGTTTCTCTTATACAGGACTCCAGGTTTTCTGAATATTGTGGCTTACTGATATAGTATACAATATTAATTTAAAGGACTGAACTTTCTCAAATGTATACTTCTTAATTTATCACTATGCAGCAAAAAAAAATTTTTACAAAATATGGAATATTTACTTTTAGATCCATGGACCAAGGTTAAAATATCTTTGTGCTATATTACACATATTTAAAGAATATTTGTTATGGTTGGCTATATTTAATTTATATGTTGGTTCAAAATCAAATGTACTAACTCACAAAAGGTTGATAAATTTGGCAACTATACTAATTTTAAAAGTAAAAAATCCATTAAAGGTTAGTTGTGACCATTAATTTTATGAATACTTCTTGCCACCAATAGTTTAAAATCAGTAAATCAAACACTTTTATTAAAAGTCAGCTTACTGCAAGGCAGTGGTGGCATTCACCTTTAATGCCAGCACTCAAGAGACAGAGGCAAGTGGATCTCTATGAGTTCAAGGCCAGGCTGGTCTACAGGGTGAGTTCCAGTACAGTCAGAGCCATTACACAGAGAAACCCTGTCTTGAAATCCAAGATAAATAAAAAATAAAAACAAAAAGCCAGCTTACTCTAGTTATGCAATTCTCATTATGATTATTTCTCTACCAGATTCATAATTTTGCAAAGTAAAATGACCAAGTATAATTTTTATCTGCTTCTACTCTTTACTCTTAATAGACAGACAGTGAATAAATATTTGTATTTAATGGAAGGCTAGAAAAATTTAATTTAAAAAAATTTTCAAATGTGCTAAAAACTACAATGAATCAGGGCCAGAAATATGGCATAGTGTAGAATAGTTGGCCAGCATTGTGAGGTTCTGTGTTTTACCTCCAGCACCACACAAAAATAAAAACAAAAACATAGATATCAACTTTAATTGTGGTTTGTTTTGTTTTGTTTTGTTTTGATTTGGTTTTTTGTTTGTTTGTTTGTTTGCTTTTGGTTTTTTGAGACAGGGTTTCTCTGTGCAGCTTTGAGTCTTTCCTGGAACTCGCTTTGTAGACCAGGCTAGCCTCGAACTCACAGAGAGCCTGCCTCTGCCTCCTAATTGTGTTTTTTAAGGGTTGTTTAAATGGGGATATTGGAAGTCAAGAGAGGGATTTTGATCTCCTGAATCTGGAGTTATAAATGGTTGTAAGCTGCAACATAGGCACTGGGAATCAAACCTGGGTCCTCTGAAAGAATAAAGAGTGTTCTTACCCACTATACCGTCTCTCTAAGCCCATCAGTCTTAATTGTAAATATTGCTAAGGATTTATTATTACCATACATTATGCTCATTTATACAGATGCTCCTCTGCTTACCATGAGGTAACTTCTCAAGCAACTTACTGTAAACTAAAAATAATGTAAAAATGTGTTTAATAAATTTGACCTAACTTGTACTTGTAGCTTAACACAGGCTATCCCAAATGTGCTCAGCTACTTCAAACAATTAGCTCGGCTATACAAGCATATCATGCCACATCTTGTTAGCTATGTAAAGACCAAAATCCACAGGACAGTTTCTACTGAATGCACTATTATTTTCATGCTACTGAAAATACAAAAAATAATAATTAGAACAATTGTAAGTTGGAAACTATCAGTAGTAACATGTTATCTTCCTATTTTATCTGATTGGAAGAGAAAATATGAATTTATGGATAAAGAGATCTTTATCAATAATTAATTAGTAGCTACCAAGAAATAATTCTGTTTGGCATTACAGCATTGGAAAAAATACAAGAGTAAAACACCAAAGATTTCATTCCTTAAATATGTTTCTTTCTAAGTTTTCTAATTTTCTTTGTATGTTTTTGCAATGTTGTGGATGAAAACCACAGTGCCATGCATACAGGCAAGCAATCTACAATTGAGGCACATTCTCCAGCATATCTCTTTGGTTTTTTATTTTACTTTTTTTCTGTCTCATGTTATTTCTCATCGTTTTACCCATTACATTTCTACTTTTATCTACGAATTTGGAATCATATTATAGTTCTTTTAAATTCCTTGTCAACTAGTACCAATATGTAAATAACATGTAATCATCAGATATCAACATTGTCTTCCATTTCTTGATTCTGGAGTTGTTCTTACGTTGCTCTTACGTGTCTAGCTGTTTGTGATTATAGACTGGGCATTGCTAGTGATGTATACATTCTGGGTGGTGTTGTATTCCCCAGGAGAACATGGAGTTCTGTCTTGGTATACATTAATATCACTGAAGGATGGCTTCAATTCTTAAGATGGATCTATTTAAAAGTACTTATTCCTGGGACATGGTTCTTACTGGTAAGGCTACTTGGAGACTCTAATTCCTAAACTGTTCAACAAACCTTTATTACTTTCCAGGATATAAATGTCCATATGTATCTTCATAGCCCATCATGAAATATCTGCCTTGATCCCCTACCCAACTCTGCTCCATAGAGCCAGGGGTCTCATGTCCCTGTGTAGCCAAGGAAGATCTTGATCTTCTCATATTTGGATATTACATTTCCATGCCATCATGGATGTCTTTGTTTACATATTTATTGTTTGTGTGCTCATGAATGTGTACATATGTGTGTGAATCATTAAAAAAATATAACATAACTTGCAGAAGTCCGTTCTCCCCTTCCTGTAGATGGATCTCAGGGATCGAACTCAGGTCCTCAGGTTAGCAACAGGACCCTTTTACCAACTCCACTATCTTCCTAGCCCCAGATTTCTGCTTTAGTCTTAACTTTCCAGCTATGCTTTCTCTGTGTTACCTAGACTCACACCTACAAATGGAATTTTAGAGGTAATCACTGAATCATGAGTAAATTTGGATGTGTACCATTTATACAATTATTCTCTAGATTTCCAAGTGTTTTAACAGTCTGAGATTTTGATTTATGTCCCTTCTACTGAACAAGAATATCATTCTAAGCTTGAATGTCATCTTTGTGTTCCACACAAACTGAAAAAAAAATAAATGGAAAAGCCAAATATGTTATTTGTAGATAATGTGATCTTCTTTCAAGGGTCATAACCTCTGAAGATTCGACTTATTTTATCAATTTCCAGTGTGGTGGTTTGAATGAGAATGCCCCAAAGGCTCATATATTTGAATATTCGGTCCCTAAATACTGGAACTGTTAAGGAAGGACTAAGAGGTGTGACCTTGTTGGAGGAGATGTGTCATTACAGGCGAGCTTTGAAGTTTCAAAAGTTATTCCCTTTTGCTTCTTATTTGTGATTTAAGATGTGAAATCTCAATTCCTGCTCCTGCCAACAGACTTGCTGCTTGCTGCCATGCTATTCCACCACAATGGGCTCCTAACCCTCTGAAACTGTAAGCCCAATTTGACACTATCTTTTATAAATTGCCCTAGTCATGGTGTTTGTCATACCAATAGAAAAATAACTAAAACACAGAAACAACTTTTAAACAATTGTCTTCACAGTTGATAACTTTGAGTTTATAATTATTAGCAGCAAGATACTTAATGCAATGATAATGATTTTACTGCAATGCCAACACCAGAATGAGAACTTGAGTGATTTCTTCTTGGTTAACAAAAAGAAACAAAGACTCCCCCCGCCCCACCTTTTATCTATTTCACAGTCCTGGTTAAAACATTGAAAAATTTGCTGTCTATTGCAAAGAGCTTTGGGATTTAATAGTCATGTTTCAAATAGAATATTAATGAAGACCAGTGAGGCAGTTTTCATGACAAAACCAGAAAATTTCTGAATTGTTTTCTATATGCATATGGCATTATAGGTCTTGGAAATGCTACAAGGTACATCCATTTCCCTGTCATGTAGATCTAGCATCAAGAAAATGGAAACTCTGGTGCACTGTTATTACTACTACTACTACTACTACTACTACTACTACTACTACTACTTGGATAAGAAATGAAACTTGATAATGAAGGAAGATGAAGAAGGTCCAAAGATAAAAAATGCAAACCAATTGAAAGGACATAATTAGAAAGATGTATTTGACCTAGAATGAAACTGTTTCCTTATTTGACAGCATAAGAGCATCACTGTATAATGAAACAAGATTGTTATGATGTTTATCACAATCTTTTTATGAGTCCAAAGTTCCAGTTGTGAAAAACACAAGGAGAATTCAAAAAGTATTAATTAAATATATTTGAAGGAATTGAGATATAGCTCAACAGTTAAGAGCACTAGCTGCTCTTCCAGAGGACTTGGATTCAATTCTCAGCAACTACTTGGCACCTAAATACTGTTTGTAACTCCAGTCTCAAGGATCTGACACCCTCTTCTTGCCCCTACAACACTGAATGCACATTGTATGAAGACACTTATTCAGGCAGTCATATACATAAAAATAAATAACATCTCAAAGATAGTGTTTGATTATTCACAGTAGCTATTCAGCAACATCAGCACTTATATGTGAATCTGAAATACACAGGGCCAGCATTTGAAGTCAAATAATAGATAATGAAAGTAAGCATGCTAGATTTGCCACCACTGCGGTCAAACACTGAAATCTGCACCCTACAAACCAAGATGCTAGATTGAACTGTCTGTGGTAGAACCGTAGCAACTGTGACCAAATACTAGACACAATGGCTGCTACCACTCATAAGTCATCCCAGGATCAGATAAAGAGATAAGGTTATGTTGTAATTCTATAATGCCAAGCCATGGAATTCAAGGTCTAGTGATGTTGTGTCTTATTGGACAAATGCTCCTTGGACAGATACACAGAAGGAAGTAAAGGTGGGTCTGTGCTATATTCAGATGCCATAGCATGAGTGCCTGTTCCTCAGTACATGCAAATAATAGTAGTCTCTTATGATATCTTTGAACCATCAAAGAGACAAGACAAAAATATCTTTAAGTACCTTCTGATATGGGCCATTTGCTTAATACTGTTATATGGGATTATTTCATGTAATTTAATCACTACAATCTCAAATTTCTTTCCATTTGCAAGAGTTGACTCTGAGGTTCCTAAAGATCACACAGTGATAAAGACCAGATTTGTCACCAAGCTTACCTAGCATCAGGGTTACATGTTATTGAAGAAGCCTGCCCTAAAACATATTTACTGGAAAGCTGTGTACCAAATACTCCCCCCTGTATCTTACACAAATGCCTATCACAGAGGCCAGAGCCCTTTCTAGAACTTCCTTATTTATATGACTAAATTCTCAGCTCAAGGCCCTGGCAAGGCAAGACAGAATCTTCTCTGAATCTATAATTAGCCTCCATGGTACCCAAGCACAAAAGAGAGGTCCAATCCTTGTTTGCTGAATAAATTGTAAGAATCTTAAAAATTCATTTCTGCAGTTGAAAGGGATGATGCTGAGGTAAACAGAACAGCCTGGTAAAGTTGCATAATTAAACAGCTGCCCACTAGGATATGAAGAAGGAAACAATGCAATTCGCCATTTTAATGCAGAGAGTTGATTCTTTTCAATAAATAAATATCCCAATATATAAGTCATTTTAAAATGGCTTTTGGCATTCTAAGTCAGTGGTTCAGTAATACCCCAAGAGTACACAGAATGAATTAAACTATTTTTCTTACCTCATACAATCTATTGTCCTTTCAAGACACTCATTTAGCCTGAACGCCAATCCCCTTGCCGAAAGTTCTGGCTTAGCAATTCCTTCAGATAAAAATAAAACTCCTCTTAATGTGAAGGGGAATCTGTGTTATATAAATATCATGTGTATAAAGAAAAATTTAACTTGTATTTCAAAATGTATTACTCCATATTTTCACACAATGTTGATTTCTTTAGCAGTGGTGGAGGGAGACTATATGGAAGAAAGCGTTTTCTAACAGTACAGTTAATAGCTGGAACAGGTAGTCAGATTGTTCTCTCTTGAAATCTTTGAAAATTGGATAGATCCCCATCTATATTAGATAATTTAGTCTTTCTTGGTATACTGGAAACAGACTTTGTGGTCTTCCAAAGTCCTCTCCTGCTTGAGTTATTATCACCTCTATCAGTCAAAAGCCTTTCTTTAGCATCTAATTAGCTGTGATATTGTGCCCAGCTTGGTCAGGGAATACTGTGGGGACAGTCTAGGGCAGCCAGAGATGACATTCATACAGCGTTCGGCAAAAAAACAAAGAAACACGACTGCTAGCTCAATTTATGAATGGAGCATTTAGCAACCTGTTCATATTTGAAATAAATAAAATGGACAGAGATAGGGGATGTATGCAAATAAGCAGGGTGGGGCTTGGGGAGAGGAGGTTTTGGTGGAAGCAGCTCCAGGATCAGGAAGATCTTGGCAGAGGTCTGTAACGGGTTAAGGTAAGAGAAAGCAGGTATCCTGGAATGTGATGCAACTCTGGAGCAGGAACTTCAGAGGCCAGGGCCAAGCTGACAGATGCACTGTTCTCAGACCCAGGGGTAAGAAGGTGACTTTGAAGGGCAGGGAATCTCCAAATGGAAGGAAACCAAATTGCTGGGGAGAAGGAAGGGACAGGGAGGCACCATCAGCCCCTCCATTCCACATTGGGAAGCCAGGGGGAGCTTTGACCTCAGTTTTCAGTGAAGTGTGGAGGTCACGGAAGATAATATCAGTGGCATCACTAAAACCCTGAAAGCAGGTAGTCCAGGCAGCAGGCCAGAACCAAGACAGAAAAGACCAGCTCAGAAAGGAATACAAAAATTAAAATATCTTTTCACTTTTTTAACCCTAAGCACTTACAGAAATAGCATGCCATATCTCAGAGGCAGTAGTATTGGGTAGTAGTGGGGGAGACTTAGCAGTTCTTGTGGGGAAGGGGCTGCCCTGTGCATTGCTCAACGTTAAGCAGCAGCCCTGACCTTGACCCTTGTAGTATCCTCTCAAGATTATCTACAGACATTACAAAATGCCCTGTTGTAGAATACTAATTTAAGTTATGTTACTTTTGTTTATGTTGCATTTATTTAACTCTATAAAGCTGTGTTATTTTGCCTATCTATAATACAAGTCTAATAAAGAGCTAATCAGCTAATAGCAAGGCAGGAAAGAGAAATAGGCAGGGTCGGCAGTCAGGGAGAATATATAGGAGTGAGAGAAACATGAGGAAAGAGGAAGAGAGAGGAGGAGGAGGACACAAGGGGCTAGCCACCCAACTACACAGCCAGATATGGAGTAAGAAGGAAAGAAAGATACACAGAAATAGAGAAAGGTGTAAGCCCAAAGGCAAAAGGTAGACAGGATAATTTAAAGTTGAGGAAAGCTGACTAGAAACAAGCCAAGCTAAGGCTGGGCATTTGTGAGAAAGAAAAAGGCTCTGTGATTTATTTGGGAGCTGGGTGGTGGGATCCCCAAAAGTATAAAAAATAAACAAGAACAATGCCTCCTGAGAAAACCAGAGGAAAGTTAAAACTGCCTCACCAAAACTACAGTAACATGGAATTGACAAGAATGTGCCTCACTTAACCAAAATGAATCTGTTCCTTTTCAGAAAAAGGAAAAGTAAATAATGTAATTATGAAGCTTAAACTAATATTTCAACAAATCCATTAAATCACATTAATTCATTAGAATACATATGCAAATACATATTCACAAGGAAAGCTTACAGAAATTCACTTAAAGAACTGGCAAGGACACAAAGCTTAAGTCAGCAAATAAAATGATAAAAAAGTAAACAAAAACTTAGAATCATAAAGCATTTTAAAATCAATTATATCGAAAAGCAGATCAAGACAAATTTAAGGTTATCATATATATTTTTATATAATTTGCATTTATTCTTTCCTAAGTTCATATGTTTTAATCAAATACATCTCCTCTTGAGATCTTGTCAGTCTTCCCTCCCAACTTCTTGTGCTATCTTTTGTTTTTCTTTTTTGTTTTGTTGAAACAGGGTTTCTTTGTGTGCAGCCTTGGCTGTCCTAGAATTAGCTCTGTACACCAAGTTGGCCTGGAACTCAGAGAGATCCTCCTGCCTCCTGCCTCCTGCATGAGTGCTGGGATTTAAGGCATGGGCCACCACTGTCCAGCTGTTCTCTTTTCTTAACTCATATTTTATTATTGAAATCTTTGCATTGCTTTAACTGGAACAACAAAGATATTCTAGACAGACACTGTGTCTCTCAGTCTGACTACCTGACAATCAAAACAATGTATTCCAAAGAAATGGCATTTTCCTGGGAATCTCATTATTGGAGAAGGAAGGGGCTGAAGCCAAGAGAAAATTTGTCTCCATGACAGAGATTTCACACAGTTCTAACCACTTTACCACATGAGATTGAAGCCCAGACAATTGGAACCACCCTGACATGGACTATTTAGATGTGCTCTCTGTTTGAACTTTGACCTCACTTCAGAATCAAGAAGATGGACTTGAAGGGATCCCTGGCCACACTGAATAAATCTCAATTTTCTGTTTTCCTTTTTTAATCTGGCTCTTTTAATTGACTTATTGTAGACTGGTGGCCAGAGATGTCTTGGGGGATGTTTCACCCAAGTTCAGTAACATTGTTATCTTTTGTTCTATTTGAAGTTGTTGGCCTTATCCAAATGTTTATTTAATGAAAAATTCCTGGCACATTGCTATTCCATTTCTTTATTTTGAAACATTTACCGTGTTTTATTTAATGTCTTTGTCTGATATGTACACTTTACTAAATTTTGTAAAGTGCTTTCATCTGGGAACAAATGATGTCTATCCTCCATCCCCAAGTGGAAGACCAACAAAGTCAAACGTCTTTACTTGAGCAAAGAGAAGACTGAAGGAGACTCAAATTCTCAAGAGCTGGTCAGGGAGATGGCTCAGCTGGGAAGATGGATGAAGAAATGCATTTCTAAGCAGTCCTAGTCAAGGTGTGGTCCCACCTACCACTGACCCAGCATTGTCTGGGCTTCAGTCTCATCCTGTAAGGTGGTCTGACAAGTTGTTAGAACTGTAGGAAATCACTTTCTGGAAGACAAGCTCCCTTTCTGTCTACCTTTTCCTTTCTTCTAGCATGAGAGTCTTCAGGAAATACTCATTTCTTGTGGGTTCATTGTTTCAACAGGCAACTAATAGGGGAAAGTGGAAGAGGGTATTTATTTACTGTGGAAAAGAACACTGGGAAGAACAAAGTTCCATGGTTCTAGTTTCTCTGGCAAGGCAGTCTCACAACCAGTGTGGAATCTCTTGCTGAGAGGGAAGTTACTATTTTGGCTCCTATCAGGTTCCTTCCCCCAGTATGAGATCCCTAGAGAAATTCTCATGTCATGGTGTGTTTCAAAACTCTCACTGCCAAAGGAAAAGCACTAGTGTCTCTGAGCATCTTTACAGCTGCCAGCATAGTTATACCTTCACTCCAATGGAGGTTAAGCCCATAAAGTGAAAATCACCATCAGAGACTTGATTGGGGAAAAGGACAAGAAGCTAATACAGATGGCAGGTAGAGTCAGCTGTGTGGGCATCAACTTATGGTAACATGTACAGAGTTTTGCTCATATCTTAAAAGAATTTTTCTGAGAATGATCTCATTAGGTGTTGGAAGCTGTTAAGACTTGGCTGTCAATTTCTTGCCTTTTCTACACACCTTGAATTCTTAATACTAGCTAGTTTCTTTTGCCATCCTCAATTCCTCCAAGAGACTACAGCAGGTAATTCTCTGTACTCAACCCCTTACTGCTCAACATATCTAGAGTGGTTTTTGTTTGCCTTCCTAAGCCTTGATTTATGAATAATGTTATAAGGGCAAAATATTCAAGGAATCATAGACAATAAAGAGAAAAGGACTGAGGAGAGGCACAGTGGTAAAACATTAGCCTAACAGGTGAATGGTTCTGAGTTCAATCTTTAACACTGAAATAAAGAAGCAAAGCAAAAAGGAGACTATCATCACAAAATTGGAGGACATTGTAATGGTTTCCTGTAACTGCTATAAATGATCACAGACAAGTAACTTAAAACAGTAGAATTTTATTCTCTCACAGTCAAGGTAATTTTGGATGATGCTCCTTCCAACTCAAGGAAACAATTTTAAGAAAAATCAGTTTTCCTCACCCTGCCTAGCATCTAGTGGCTGCCAATGGTTCTTGGTATTTCTTGCCTTAGAGTTCCTTACTTCAGTCTTGGTCTCCAATGTTACAATGCACTTTATACCATGTATTTCTATGCCATGTATTCACAAGTTCTTCTTATAAAGACAGCAGTCATTAGGTTGCAATCTGCCTGATCCAGTATAGCCTTGATTACATCTATAATGATCCTATTTCCAAATAAGGTCAACACAGGGACTAAGTGAACAAATACTTTTGGATGACACTAACCTAGCAGTCAACAAAGACAACATCTCTGCTGCTTCTGTTTTTCTCCAAGTCCATTAAGCCCTGACATTGATGGGAGGGTGTTTTAGTTGCTCTCTGAAAATCTCTCATCAGCCTGGGTGAGAATAAGAAGGGCAACAAGAGACCCAGAAGGAGCGACAGTGTGGCAGAGTTTGAGGACTATGTCAAAAGTACCATGACATAAGATGGACAAAGAGGAAAATCATCAGGAGCAGAATAAGGTGAAAACTCTCTAGGTAAACACTCATATCTTGGCAAACACTCCAAGAATCATATAAGACATAGAATAAGGAGAAGACTTATTTAATTAAATCTGTCTTCTAATGAGCATATGAGGGCATGAGGTGGGGTGGTGCATGAACCCCAAAAGCTTCAATGTATTCATCTCTATCCACACCACTATGGGCCCATTTTCCCTTCCACACCCCATGCCAACCACTGCTATTCTGCTCTTTCCCTCCAGGAAAGTGTTCATTAGTAAACAGGATTTGTTTCCTAACTTGCCCTAAAAAGGCACAGAAAACATTTGTAAGTTACTGGCACAGCATTTACTGAGTGTTAAAGCTTAAAGAACCTAGCATGGAAACTCACATTTGTTCAACTTCTCTAGTAAGTGGAAATATTTAAATCCTGAGCACAACACAATCTATGGTAGACTCACCAGAAGTAAGTCAGCAAGAAAAACATTGACTACCCAGACTCCAGCCCCCATTAACAAGCAACTATTCACACTACCTATAGGCAGCAGGCACATAGCATACTCTCTGGTCTTGTAAATTGCTAAAATCATGAGGTGATTTTTTAATTCTTTTTCAATAGAGAAGTGGTGGGATGTTTTTATCCAATTACAAAATAAAAAAAAATACTTACATTCTCTTTTTTTAAGTGTTATTAAATACAAATAGAAACAAAGACAAAAGTAACAAAAAATCCATCTGCATCACATTTTTGTCCTCATTCTTTAATATATATACATATTGGAAAATTTTGTGCTTTGCTTAAGAACTAAACCAGAGAACACACATTTCCAAGTTGCCTGCTTTTGACTACATGAGGGAGTTGTGTTTTTAGTTCCCTCTAAGATGTTTTGTAACTCCATGGTTTTTAATTTATTTTTATTATTTTAACTGTGTGCATACACACACACACACACACACACACACACACACACACACACACACACACACAGGTACCCACAAAAGCTAGAGGAGTAGGACCACCAGTAGTTACAGGTGGTTGAGAACTACCCAATGAAGGCACTGGGAAAAAACTTGAGTCCTCTGGAGGAGCAGCTCATGATCTTAAACTGAGCTCTCTCACCAGCCTCTCCAACACCATGTTTTTTCAATGTATTATTATTGTGATGTGATGTGATGTGATGTGATGTGATGTGATGTGATGTGTGTGTGTGTGTGTGTGTGTGTGTACATCTACTGTGGTACTTGTCTGGAAGTCAAGGAACAGCTTTTGGGCGTCAGTTCTTGTCTTTCATCAGGGGATCCAGGAAGGAGACTCAGGTCTTCAGATTTGCTTGGTAAGTGCCTGTACCTTCTCAGTCATCTCACTGACCCATGACTCTAACTTTTAAATAACCACTGAACAATGTAAAAGAACATCTAGAGACCATCAAACAAATTCTATAAGATGGGAATTACAATGAACTCCATTTCCTACTGTTCAAAGAGCTACATTTGCAACTACTTGCAAATTCACTTCACCATTGTTGATATGTAAAAATTTCTTTGCTTTTCATTCTGTTGTCTTAGCTTACCAGTTTCCCCACTAAGTTAAGTAAAAATCTTTAATGTGGTCATTGTATGGAAGTAGAAGAGCCATGATTTTACTTTGGTTTGAAAACCATAAACACACATTATTTATTAATTTGCAGTAATAGGTTCTACTATAACAACTTTTTGTACCCTGCTGTATTTTTTTTAACAATATACCATGTAGCCTTTTTCCATGATGATTAATCCAGATTTGGAATGACCACATAGTCTTCCAAATGCCTGATTGACTGATGCTTTTTTGAATGATGCGACAATGAATGTCCTTGAACAAACCTGCACACAGTGGAATTAATTATTTCAACAGACTCCTAAAAGGAAAACTGCTTGGCCTAAGTACTTGCAATTTTAAATACAGCAGCCTACTACTGCTGGACGTGCACAGTTCACTTCCATGGACAGGATGGGAAGACTCAATTTCAATAGGGTGATAGGTAGGTAGTTATAAACTGCTTTTACTGAAGATCAATGACTCCTCACTTGAGCCCTCAAGGTGACTAAAAGTAGGATGACAGCCTCAAATCAGCAATTTTTTCTTTTTCTTTTCTTTATTTCTTAGAGTCAGAGTTTCTCTGCATAATTTTAGAACTTGTCCTAGGACTCACTCTGTAGACCAGGCTGGCCTTGAACTCACAGAGATCCACCTGCCTCTGACTCCCAAATGCTAGGATTAAAGGCATGTGCTACCACCGCCTGGCTCAGTATTTTTATTTTGCTTCTGTGTCCATTCCTTTGAGTCACCTACTTGACTCTGAATAAAGGCCTGTTAATCACCCATGGCAAGCCTCTCTAGAAACCTGTGAGACCTAACCTACTTCATTCCCCTTCAAGGATGAAGGCATCAAGAAAAGAATAACAAAGGTTTTATTTAATGTCCTATTGTAGACCTCCAAAAGACAGATAAAGATCCCCTAGTCATTGTCTTTAATCTCAGTGATCTTGGACTGGAATAATAGAAGAGTCTATGGGACAGATTACCTTCATATGAGGACAATCAGCTAAATGGTACCCTAACTGGGGAACAGAAGTAATCATCTCCTGAGAAGATGAGGTCACTCTGAGTCATAAGTATCAAAACAACTTCTTTGGACCACCCTGAAGACCCAGGAATGAAATAGGATCAACCCATTACTACCCCTGAAATGAGGGTAATTGCCTAAGATGCTGAGGCCACATCCAGGAGTGAAAATGAGAATGTAGTAGAAACCAGGTTGAAAAATCCCCTCAAGCAAAGACAACAATAAGGAATTCTAGTCTTGCAGAACCAGAACTGCAATGATGCTCAACCAGATAACATTTTGATCAGGACCAATTAAGTATGTATACTCCTTCCTGCTGTCCCTCATCCCTATTCTTTCTTTCTCAAGAGAAAGCTCCTGGTAGTGTCCCAAAGGTGAACTAAGGGTCATCAGAACCCTTCATCTGCTCGTCTTCTAAATATGTTGTCTGCTCTTCATTATTACTTGTCTCTGTGATTGGCATATTGGAACAGGTGTCAGATTATAGTTCTTTGAGATTCCAGGATCTGGAACCTTTGTTCTAAAACTCTGCCTATAGTGTTTAATGTAACCACTCACAGGTCTAGGCTGGCATACAGGTCTTTGGTAAGATCATGGAGTGATGGATGGCCACAGAACCAATAAAACTCACTGCTTACAGACTCCAATTAGTCTCTTAGCATCACAAATACTCAGAAAAGAAAACAAAGGAACATACCTGTGTACAAGTGCACAAATGAACACAGACACACTTCACCTTAAAATTGAAATCCTATTTAATTGAGGGATGCAGTGTTAGTGATAAAGATGGCTGGGAATTTGCTAGATTAACCTACAGCCTACATATTATATGAGATTGTCTGCTTTTCAGGTGTTTGATGGGGAAAATTCAGAGTTTATATCTGGACAGTAATGACTCTCGGGGATAGGCATTATGCTTCAGAAAGAAAGTTTAAAAAGAAAGAAGAAACAATCCTGCTATCAATCAATACTAAAAAAAAAAAAAATGTTTGAAGGGCTGGAGAGATGACTCTGAGATTAAAAGCACTGGCTGCTCTTCCAAAGGACCAGGGTTTTATACCTTGCACCCACATGTTGGGTCATAAACATCTGTAACTCCTGTTGAAGAGGCTCTGACACCCTCCTCTGTCCTCTGAGGGCACCAGGCACACACTAGATATACACATGGACAAAACAAAATACATAATTAAAAAATTGTTTGAATGCAAGGACCAACTTTTTAAACACTGTATTTTATATTCATGAAAATTCACATTTACCCAATACAGTTAAAATTGCCACTCTGGCAACCACATAGTCCATCCTTTCTTATTTTTTTTCTCCAGGTGAAATGCTCTATGCATTTATTTCAAAACAATTTATTTCCCTTTAAATGAGTCAGAGTAATTTAAATCTTCAAGGGTTCTTTTTAATTTTATAACTACCGTGACACATAGCCTGGAGAGTGTGCATCCTCTAATGGAAATGACATTTGAATGTGCTAAGAGAGTCAAAGAAATGCAAAAGTAATCAAACTGTGAAGGAAGTTAAACATCTCAGTGGGGAAGAAGTCATCTGTGAGCAGACTGAAGAAGGATGTTAAATGGCACTTGAATTTGAGACCTCACTAGTCAAGTGTGGTCACTATACTAGCAGCATGAGAACCCCCTGGAGTTGAAAGTTAGTCACACAAACACACATGCGCATATGCAAGCATGCATCCCTGGGCCCTACAGAATCCAAACCTGTTTTCAAAAGAACCCCCCAGGTGGTTTCTGTGTGCATGAAAGACTAAAAAGCCCTGGCTAAGAAACCATCAGGCTATTAATAGCAATTTTGTTTCTCTTCAGTGTCATTAGGTGAATGAAGAAAGACCCAGCCAACATTATGATGTTTGCATTAAGCTTATAATTAATCTGTACACATTCGATACTATAAATATTTTATATTACTTAGGGGAATTTGGCATAATAATAACATGCCCTTGGAATTCTAATTTAAAATGGATATTTGAATAACTGCTTTAGATTTGGGGACTGGCTTCCTAACTGGAAAGATTTGTAAATAGGACTGAAACATTTAAGAGAACAAAATACATCCCTAAGACAGAAACATTAGCTTTCTAAAAGTAACTGAAATACTTGGAAGGCTTTGGCAGACAATGGGCTTGAAAAGAAATATATAAATGTCATTTAAATGTTTAAAGGCATTTAATAATGTTAGAGAAAGTCCACACAAAAGTGAAGGTAAGTTTTGCTTGGTTTATAGTTTTTTAAAGAAAGAAGATTTTGAGTATATAAATTGAACATGCTTTCTATGAAGTCTGTCAAAAAACTGGCTTTAAATAAACTTCACTGTCAATTAAAGTCATGTCCTGGAGAATCAGCTTTCCAGCCAGGTGTTACATACAGCAAAGTGGCTGAGAGAACACAACAGTGGTATTGTATAAGGTCACCCTTTCCCCTCTATTTCAGTGCTCACTTCTCTTTTTTGCCTTCTACAAACCTTCCCATTTTCCATTCAGAAATCAGTCAGTGCGGAAGAGATCAAATTACCAGGAGCAGAAATCTTCTGGCAGATGGGAACTTGCAGAAAAGTCTTGCAGGGAAGTGAGGGCCATTGGGATGATGAGGGCTGTAATCTCTGGCATCAAGTTACCATTTTATAGGTAGCAAACCAACCAGTGTCTTATTGAGTCTATGGAGTTTCTTTGCCCACCAACTGGGAAAAACGTAGTGGTAATTTTTCACTAATATACATAATTGAGCTGGAGATAAAGCTCAAGAGTTAGGAGCATTCCCTGTTCCTGCAGAGAACCCAGTTTCAGTTCTCATCACCTAAACTGTGGCTCACAATCTTCTGCGACTCCAGTTCTGGATCAAACACCCCTCATCTGACCTCAGTCAATACCAGGCAGGCATGTGAATGTACAAATGTACAGGTGAAACACCCATACTCATGAAATAATAAAATCAAGTAAAAAAATAAACTCTATATAATTGAGGCTGATCATGGTGGTACATGCCTGTAACTTCAGCCCTAGGAAGGCAGAGGCTACAGGATTGCCATTAATTTAAGGTCATCAGGGTCTACATAGCAAGTTCCAGGTCAGGTACAGCTTTATAGTGAGACCCTGTTTTAACAAAACAGAATATTAAAGAAGAATAAAACATACACAACTGAATACATGCATTAAAAAAGACATGATATACATGAGATATATACACTAAGTTCTGTGAAACCAGGTAATTTATTAAAATACTTTTGGAAAGTGTCTGTGCAGAATATCTTACACATTAGTATAAACAGTTCACAGGTTAAATAAGAACCTCATTCTTTTTTTTAAAAATATTTATTTATTTCATTTTGTGTGTAGGGATATTTTGTTGGTATGTATGGATATATATATATCATGTGCATGCCTGGTGCCATGGATCCCCTGAAACTGGAGTTACAGACAGTTGTAAGCTATCATGTGGATCCTGGAAATTGAACCAAGGCCCTTTAGAGGAGTATCCAGTGCTCTTACCTACTGAGCCACCTCTCTAGCCCCAATCCTCACATTCTTAATGATTCAATTCAATTGTCAGCATGTTTCTCCCATGGTCAAATTGTAGGTAATTACATTGAAAAAAGAAAGGAGACACATATATTCAAATGTCTTCAAATGCTCTGTTTAGAAGTTTTATTTCATAAACAATTGGTTTATGTACATCTCCTATGCTCCTACAGTTACCGATATGCATATATGCATACTATAAACAAACATTTAAAGGCTATGACTTTAAAGCCAGCTTATTACTGAAACAATAAGTGTTTCCTGTTTCAGCATCAATCACTCTGTAATTGGCTCTTTTGTAAGGGGCCTAGCAGCAATGAAGATATTCTAAAGAGACATTTGTGTATCTCAATGTGATTACCAGACTATTGAAACAAAAGAACCAAAGAAAGGAATGTCCCCAGGACTCTCATGCTGGGAGAAGAAAAAGGCACCTGCTGGAGGGGAACTAGTCTCTTACTTAGAAAGAGATTTCACACCATTTAACAACTTGTCAGATCACCTCATAGGGTAAAAATGAAGACTAAAAAATGATGGGTCAGTAGAGGATGGGACAACATTTTTACAGGGAGTGCTTAGACATGTAGATCCTTGGCCCTCTATCTAGTTAAACTTTAGTATCATTTCAAGACCCAGAAAACAGATTTGTGGTGGGAGCTACTGGGTCTTTTTATCCCTCCTTCAAATGTTGTCACATTGAATAAATCTCATTTCTGCTTTCCACTATTTCATTTGGCTCTTTTAATTGGCATAGTGAGGACTGGTGACCTAATTTGGCTTGGAGATTAGGCTGTGACCCTTGAGGTTGATAACATTTTTAAGATGCATACAAGATGAAAGAGATAGGATGTCTATACCACGTTTGATTCAGGCTTCTGCAATCAAGAGCTTCAACTGACCCAAATGTTAGTAGGCCACCACCTTATTCTCTTATTTCCTTTTTCAGCCCTATCATGGTTTCTGTAATATTCTGTGCTCAATGAAAGCTCTTCCCTGATACACACTTATTCCATCTTAACTAAACTCAAAGCAGAGTGCATTGTGGACTCAGGGAAATGGGCAGCTCTGCCAATGGCCAGTGAATATGTAAATGGGCTCTCAAGCATGGCCACCCACCCACCCCATCTCATTTTGGCAAATTCTCATAATCACTGCTCTACAACACTGACTTGGAAGCTGGAAATTACACAAGACAGAAAGTATTTGGCCATGAGTCCAAAGAAACTAGAAATGGGGTAATGTAGACATCATTGAGGCCAAGCTATACGTTATTTTCAGGAGGTGAAAGTTTGTCATCTAAAAAAGTCTAATAAATATCCACCTTTCAACTTACAGGCTGGATGAAGATCCACTTCCCATTTGCTCATTTTGGTCTACGAGTTATTTCTACTTTTAAGGAAACATGAATGAGGAATCCAGGGCTTCAGCTTTCAAAGATGCTCTCCACCAAACTTATTCCTACCAAAATCCTTTTACCAAACATTACACAATTCTATACTGCAACAGCTGCTGAGCTGCTATCTGGACAAAGGTGAGGTGCAGCACTGGCTCTTGACTGGCTTCTGGGAACTCAGCTCCTGAAATGTTCTTCATTGATGTCAAGTTGTTGTGCCCACATGGAGCACTACACACCTAGTGCCCTTCTTCAGAGTCTGGGATTTCAGTAACTGCAGCTAGTTGGGGGTAATCCTGTGATCAAACTCCAGGAAAACTCCTCAGTTCTGAACCTCAGATTGGTTTTTCCTTTCTTTCAGGTGTAGGTAGGGGGACTTGGTGTAGCCTCACTCAGAGACAACAGGGCAGTCTTGGTCATGGATTCCTCTAGAATTGCCTATACTCTTTTCTTTAGGAAGCCCACCACATACCTTTGCTGTGTAGTGATAATAAATCAGAGTATAAGTACCACATACTGAGATCCATGGTTCCCTTAGGGGAAAAAAATGACTAAAAATGTGGGTCATCTCTATGAACACTGAAACACTTTCACTATCTCAATAATTTACTATTTAAACTGGTATTTACACATTAGTAGCCTTTCCAGTCCACAATTTAAAAAAATTTAGAGGGGTAAAATAAAATTTCAAATTCACTGGCATAAATGGTCTACTCCATGTTACCTTTGACTTCTCAATAAAGACAAAACAATACAAAGGAACAAATAAGCAAATAAAAAGAACAGAAATCTAGACAGTATTTAACAGGTAACACACTCAATACATGTGCTACATATTAGAGTTTTGAAGTTGGAGCTGAACATCAAATGACATAAAAAGAAAAGACAGAATTAAGCCAAGGGCAACATGACTTCTATTAACCTTTCAGCGACAATCCTTCATTCACACTCTCTGGCAAATTGAATGATCTTGGATGAAAGGAGAAAGCCGGTATTGGGAACTCCACTTTATGTTGACATTGTTTTCAATAATTAAACTCAGGGCTTGCTATTAACATTACTCTAGTGCTGTGCTTGGAATAGAAAAATGTGAAAAGAAACGGTATTCCTTCTGTAAAGGACCCATCTGACTCTTTCAGCAAACCTGTCCTCTTGTTAGTTTTTGTTTTGTTGTATTTTGCATTAGAGATTATAAAACCTTAGGTATTCTAAATGGAATCAGAGAACACTATAGTCATTTGTGTAACATTTTCCTAAAACTCACATCAAACACAAACATCCAAATTTATAGTAAAGCAAGTCAGTAAAGGATAATGACCAAAGACATGTGAATAAGGACTAACAATCATCAATCTCTTCCTTTATGTTCAATATCTATAACAAAACTTGATAATGAAGCATCACACGCAAATCATTGAAGTCCCTCTGTGACTAACATGAAGGACTTCTCACCTTATAAATAGAACAAAACTGTGATATGCAATTGGATATGTTCACTTATAAGCCCACCTTAACACATACCTTAGAGAAATGTGGTCATACTGAAAGGCCCCAATGAGATAGCCACACTTCAGAGGTAAACAAGGCAAGGACATCAAATTCATTATCACTAAATATGTCCTGATGTGCTGGTAAGATGGCTCCGTGGCTAAAGGGGTTGGAAGGAAGGTACTGACTCCTGCACATTGTCCTTTGACACCCCTTATACACACGTATATCATGGAACACACATGTACAAGTGTTTGCATGCACACACACACCACAGAAATAAAAACTTCAAATGTCAAAAGATATATATCAGAGGCTTACTGATTACCATAAAAGGCTAAGAAATTGTTTTCATTGAGGATGTGAGTGGTATTCCAGAAATGTAGATTCCTTCCCTCACAAGACTACAAAATCTTTAGCCTGAAAAAGTACTAGAATTGGGAGAAACCAATAGCTAAGCACCTAAGGGTATCTGAATTACAGTATTCCCCATCATTTGTACACAGTCTTCACTCTCAGCTGGGGATTCATGACAGATACAATAGCCCATATCTACTCCAAAGAGAACTCTTTTGGCTGGTTTCTGATCTCCTAAAGATACTACATTTGTCATTTTCCTCTTTCTTTTTTTGTTTTCCTCCCCCCTTTAATCTAGCTAATTCATTGTATTAGGGTTTTCTGAAGGAACAAAACTGATATAATGAATATAGCCAAAGGGGATTTATTAGAGTGGCTTATATGCTATGGTCTGGCTAGTCTAATAATGGCAATCTCACAATGGAAAGTCCAAGAATCCAATAGTTACTCAGGCCACAAGACTGGAATCTCAGCTGGTCTTCGGTATATATAGGAATCCTGAAGGAGGCTCTAATATCAGTGAGAGAATGCCTTAGAATGATAGATGAACTTGGCTATGATTGAGGGCAAGCAGACAAAAAGCAAAAGCTTGCTTCCTCTATGTCCTTTTATATAGGCTGCCACCAGAAGGTGTGGCCCAGATTTAAGGTGGGTCTACCCACCTCAAATGATCCAATGAAGAAAATGTCCTTATTAGTGTGCCCAGCTCCTTGGGTTTTAGTTAATTCCAGATGTAGACAAGCTGACAATCAACATTAGCCATCACACTCATTATGTATTCACACCTTACTGTGACACACATTTTCATTATAACATTGGAAAATAATACCCACTAGCTAGGTTATGGAGTAAAAAAGATGAATCTCATCTACATATTTTTGGTTTCCATATTATCCAATGAGCATAAGTCCATTTGCTTGTCATTGTACACTCTCTGGAGCACTGTTCTATCCAAAGGTCTCTATGTCTGCTTAAATAACAGAATAGTTAGTACCTAAATGGGTTTGAAATTCTGTGCATATTGGATAATATTTTGTAGGGAAGAAGACTTCATTACCAACTATGTAAGATGTACATCCAGTTGTGTATAGAAAATGACAAAGTTTCAAAGTCACAAGATTGATTTCTGCAGCTTTACATGTACTCTGTAAAGAGCTGAAAGCACAGTCCAGAAAAGAAGCACATTCAATTCCAAGATGAACAATGCTTTGATTAGTATTTTTATCAACTTGACACAACCAAGCTAGAGTCATGTGTGAAGATGGAATCTCAACTGATTAACTATTTCCATAAGATTAGGCTGTAGGAAGTCTACTGGGGAATTTTCTTGATTGATGCTTGATAGGGGAGGGCCCAGACCATTGTGGGTGGTGCCATGTCTGGGCAGGTGGCCCTGTGTTGTCTAAGAAAGCAGGCTGAAGAAAGCCATGAGGAGGAAGACAGTAAGCAGCATTCCTCCATGGCCTCTTTCATTTGTTGCCCTGACTCCTCTCATTGATGGACTGTGACCTGGAAGTTTAAGATGAAATAAACCCTTCCCTCCCCAAGGTGTTTTTGGACATGGTATTTATCACAGCAACAGTAAGCAAACTGAGATGCATAAATAGGAGCAAAAACATATAACCTGATTTGTAACGAAGAAGGAAAAGTTCCTATTTTTCTTATTTGCCCTGCTTTCTACCTCGGGCTTGCTCTTTGCTTTTAATTTAAAACACAGTTGCCAGTGCCTTAAAGAGAAATCAAGGGCTGGGAAGATGGCTCAGCAGGTAAAAGCACTTGATGAGCAAAGATGAGGACCTTAGTCCAGATCCTCAGACTCCATGGAAAGTCAGACTCAGAGTGTGCATCTGTAATCCCAGGATTCTTATAGCAAGGTGGGGGTCAGAGGCAGGAGAAATCCCCAGAAGGTCACAAGATAGTCAGGCTACAGAGTGAATATGAAACTTTGTCTCAGACCAAATAGAAGTCCAAGTTTGAAACATGGAAGTTGCCCTCTGACCTCCACACATAGAGCACGGCACGAATGTGTGTGACCATGTGTACACACACACACACACACACACACACACACACACACACACTCATATACACACACGATTAAAAAACAGTACAAATCCTGAGGGGCCCTCCCACACATGCTAAATTAGAGGCTCTTGTGGTAGTGCCTATAAGTCTGCTTATAATAAGAGGGATGCTTAAGTTTGGAAATCATTATTGGACATACACTAAAACAACAGAACTGGCGCACGCCTTTAATCCCAGCACTTGGGAGGCAGAGGCAGGTGGATCTTTGTGAGTTCGAGGCCAGCCTGGTCTACAGAGCGAGTTCCAGGAAAGGCGCAAAGCTACATAGAGAAACCCTGTCTTGAAAAAAAAATGCAACAACAAAACAAACAAACAAAAAACAGAACACTGATTCCAGACATACTATATTCTTTAGGATGGCAAATAGATGGGAAGAAAGTCAATTATTTGTTATACTCAATTCACAAGCCCAAGGAATGATCTACACAGCACCACACAACCTTCCATAGCACATCAGACCTTACTCCAAGGACAAAACCATTGCCATCTGTGCACATGCTCTAATTATCAGATGTTATTTTGTTAATAGTTCTGAGCACACCTACAAAGCACTTATTAGTAACTGAACAATACCACATTTCTTAAATAATACAACAGGAAAGACGAAGTTACAGTCATCAAATCATTGCAGACTTGCATGTGATGTTCATATGATGTCCAATGGTATAGAGGCTTGTCACAGCAGAACCAGTATGGGACTGAGAACACCACTTTGGTCAAGATGTCAAAAATTTGGTTCTGTTTTCAGTGTGATACAGTTGCTTCAGACTATTTAACCAAACTGAATCCAAAACAAGCTAAGGTTTATGGGAAAGCTCTTTAGTAACAAGAGTTAATTCATAATCGTCCAATCATTATTGCATGGACTTTATCTATTCAAGCAATTATAGGTATGTTGGAAAAATGAATGGAAAGTAGAGAGATATCTACATGCTTACTATCCCCACAGACATTGAGTCTTTTCCATTCATAAAACCCCCTAATACTACCATAGTATATTTATTACAATCAATGAGCTAGCATATTATCATCCCATGCCCAGAGTTTACATTAAGGCTTACTCTTGGTATATAACCTATAGATGTGGACAAATGCATAGTATCTGTTCATCACTGCAGTATCATACAGAACAGTTACTTTGCCCTAAAAAATCTTACTTCTATGAAATTTTTTCTTGCTTCTTCTCTATAACAACCAGTTTTTTTTTTACCATCTCATCACTTTTGCATTTTCAAGAATGCCATATCATAATGATGCAGTATTATAACCTTTCCAGATGAGCTTTTTTCATCCACCAGTATGTATTTATGATTTGCCCACGCCAATTCATTGTTTGTTAGCTCATTTCTCTTTAGGTGTAAATAAGATTTCATTGTCTCTATATACTACTTTACCCATTCACATTCTAATTTTGTTGCACCCAGATTTTAATCACTATAAATGAAGATGCTATAGACATCTATATTCAGGTTTGGGCAAGCACACAGGTTGTTAACTCCCTTAAGTCAATACTAAACAATGTTATTAGGTTCTATGGTAAGTGTATATTCAGCTTTGTAAGAAACTGTCAAACTATTTTCTGAGGTGGTTAAACAATTTGTTGTTCCCACCAATAATGACATTTCCTGTTGTTGCATGTCCTTATCAACATTTGTGCTGTCAGTGCTCTGAATTTTGTCTATTCTCATAGTGTGTAGTGGTATAAAATTGTTATTTTCATTTTCATTCCTCTGGTAACATATTAACTGAAGTCTCATATGCTCATTTGCTATCTGTCTTTTTTTAATGTTCATTTATTTATTGGAGGTGTGTGTGTGTGGAGGCCAGGGGATAAGTTGCAGGAGTTTGTTCTCTCCTTCTGTGTGGGTTCCTTGGCTCAATCTCAGATCATCAAGCTTGGCAGCAAGCATCTCTTCCCCCTAAGCCATCTTGCTGGTATTCTGTCTTCTTCATTAAGTTATTTTTGTTGAACTCCTTGGCCTATTTTTAAAATTAGGTAATTTTCTTATTGCTGAATTCTAAGAGTTCTTTGTACATTTTAAATAACTGCCCTTTATCACATATGTCTTTTGTAAATATTTTCTCCCTGCCTATGGCCTGACTGCTAATGATCTTGATAGTGTCTTTTACAGAAAAGAAATCATTAATTTAAATGAACTATAACATCAATTTTTCTTTCATGCATTGCCTCTGGTGTTGTTTTCTCTTCACCATACCTCAAATTATCTAGGTCTTCTAACAGACTTACAGTTTTACACTTGTTGTTGTTTTGTTTGTTTCTATTGAAACAGAGTCATTGTCCTGGCTGGCCTGGAAATCACCATATAGATCATGCTGGCCTCTAACTCACAGAGATCCACCTGCCCCTGCCTTTCAAATGCTGGAAACAAAGTCATGTGCCACCATGCCCAGCCAGTTTTTCATTTAATGTTTAAAATAATATATTTTTAGCTGCTTTCGTGAAGGATATAAAATACATGTTTAGAAGTTATTTTTATATGTGAATATGCATACATCATTTATATAAATAAATGGAATGACTAGTTTTGCTGTATGCCACTGCTTAGCTCTTTGTCAAAATTCAGTTGACCATATTTATGTGGGTCTATTTCTGAACTCACTTTTCTGGTTTGTTTAATTTCTAATTTGTGTATTCATTTGTTAGTACAACATTGTCTTGATTGTTGTATCTTTGTTCTAAGTCTTAAGGCTGAACATTGTCAGTCCTCTGACTTCGTCCTTTATATTGGGGCTTTTACTTTACTATATAAACTTAAAAATAATAGGTTCCAACTTATTAACAGGGAGTGATCTGACTCATGAATTTGGTGGTTATGAATTTGGGAACGACTATTAAGTTTTGGGTTTTTTTTTTCTGTAAAGGATGTGAAGTAGAGAGCTGTAGCACTTTTGGGATTTTGGAAATTGCATGCAAACAATAAAAGACAGGAAAAATTCACACCACCTACCATTAAAATGATTTATGATACAGGCCCCTAGAAGTAGATCTATGGGTTTCATTTTATAATCATATAATCATCTTTAATATGTGAAGTAATTGGAGGCAAAAAAACATCATCTCTAAGACCTCCAATCATCTGTCATCCCCTTTAGTCAAACTGGACTTGACAATCGTGATTTCTTATTAGAAGGGGTTTTATGACCCTGGGTAATAGAATTAAACAAACTGCAAAAATATAATGATTTATTTTGAATATGCAATAAAGTTGTAGCTGTATTTGATGATTGGAGCCCCTAGGAATAAATTGAGCTCCTTAAATTATCACCAATATTAACACTCCTTTTTATTCCTTTGTTTCTTATGGAAGGCCAAAGCTGCTTACATTTGCAATGACATTTTAAAAATGACTCAGTGAACAGTTTGTCCCTCTGAGGTATTTTCTATTCTGGGGATTGTGGGAGTGAATAAGCCAATGGCAGAATGGCCATTTGTGGATGTAGAGGGACGTGCCTTGGTGTGAGGTCTGATGCTGTAGAAAGTTAGTGGACTCCTGTTGCTGCAATGATTCTTCATTAGATTCATGTATAGGGTGAAATGGTCAAATTGCTAATTTAGTAGGCCTCCATAGTGAGTCATTGTCTACCTGTGTTCAAAATAACTTTCATGAACATATCACATCTTAACATTTTGTTTGTTGGGTTTTTGCTGTAGTGTTGGGATTTTTGTTTTGTTTGGTTTGGTAATTTTGGGGTTTTTGTTGGTTGGTTTTGTGTGTTTAGGACAGAGTCTCATTATATAGCCCCAGCTGGCCTAGGATTTACTATAGAACAGGTTGGCCTCAAACTCACAGAGATCCACTTTCTTCTCCCCTACAAGTGTTGAGATTGAAAGTGTGCATGTACCACTATGCTGGGCTCTTTCTTTTTGTTTGAGGCCTTGCAACATAGCCCTGACTAGCCTGGCATTCATTGTGCATCCCAGTCAGTACTCAGACTTCAGATCTCCCTGCCTTCTTAGCCTGTGAAGTGCTATGATTATAGATATGCCCTTAAGATCTGAATGGAGCTTTTCAAATAGCATCTGAGAAGTTAAATGTTGCCTTACTTGTTTGACCATGAAATGTCCCTATATCATCAGACCTTTATTAAAGAAAATATTTTCATTAAATTAAATTTATTTATCTATTTATATGCCTATGGAGGAAGGGTGTACTTATATCACACATAGCTTCTGTGTGGAGGTCAGAGGACAACTTGCAGGAGTTGTTTTTGTTGTTGTTGTTGTTGTTGTTATTCTAACATCTTGGTCTAAGGCATTGAACTCAGGGTTGGGAGCAAGCACCTTCACTCACTAAGCCATCATGCTGGCATACACTTCCAATTTTGAGTGAACCTTTACTGTAGTACATATGTGATAATAACATACTCTATGGCTCATAGAAGAAAAACATATTGGCAGAATTTTTACTGTGATTTTATACAGCTCTGATACTTAATATTGCAACATATTTTAAGGCTGAGTATGTAAAATGAATCATTATCCCTTTTCAGAATGTGTGTGTGTATATGTGTGTGTATGTGCATGCATAACAGAGGGAGAGGAAAGGAGGGGGGAAATGCACACCAAATTCAAATCATTTGAACTATGAAATTAGACTCAATTATTATCTATCATATAATGACTGTCTGTCTGAAAATCCACCAGCAGCTTAAAGTTATCTCTATACCAAAGAAAACAAATGTTTCTAAGAAGCCTTCCTCCACAATGCATTTGTTTGCTGCTCAGGATTTGTATATATTTCTATTCCATGAAACTATAGTATATTGTTTTAATGTTTATTCATTTATTTTTTATATAGCCCTGGCTGACCTCTAACTCATTATATAGACCAGACAGCCCTAAAACTTGCAGCAAGCCTTTTGCCTCTGTTCCTGAATGCTGGGAATACACGTGTGCACATCTTGCTTGGTAGTATAATTTAAATTGGAGTATTTCTGTAGGCAAAAATGATGAAGTAGCTTGAGCTTCTTAAAAATTCCAACTATCTTTGAAACTCTGTTGCTAGTAGATACAATCATAAACACGTTCTTTTCCCTTTCCTCTATTTCTGTTATCTACCTAGGTGATACAATCCACTTTCAATATACAGTCCTACTAAAGAATAATTTAAAATTATCAGAAAATTGTACCTTCCTGATTTTCAGGGAATTTAAAGAGAATCTTTCTTTGACTTATTCTAGGAGACCCACCATTTCATAGAAAACCCTGCAAGATTTAATGAGCCAAAGATAGGCACCTCAGCCCGACTTAATTTCTCCCTTGGTTCAGAGAAGTTAATTTAGAAAGCTACAAGAGTCTTCTCAATGCTTCTATTTATATTCTGAAGAACACTAGACTGGTGTGTATGTCTTTAAAAGCCACACCGACTATCAGTTGGAAGATAGGGTAATGCTGTCTCTGAGGAAGAAAGACATCAACGAGATTAAACCCTTGCACTCTAAAATTTATATGAAAATCCTTCCAAACTGGGGTTGGAGGTGTGGCTTGATGATAGGGCACTTGGCTAATGTTTAAATATTTGGGATCCATCCCCAGCAACATAAATCAAACCTTCAAGATGAACCAAAGCTGAGCACAAAATCACAAAACACATACTGGAGGAAAGAAGACCTTGGTGGAATCATCAGGACATATTTCAGTCTCTGGAAGAAATGAAAAATTTTCCTTTGCATTGCATTTTTTTCGCCTAAGCATTGGCACTTCTAGATTTCATGGAGGACATTTATTTGAGAAAGATGCGGGGGCTAAGGGGAAACAGCAAAGAACTATCAGCTTGGGTTTTAATTAATGTAAATGTGTGCACAGTGGATTTGTGAATGATAACCCATGCTAGTTAAGAACACATTGCTGGTGGAACTTAGCCGATATTAATGTATGCCAGTGTCTGCTGCTTAGCCAAGTATTTAACTAATTGGTGGCTCGTTTATGTGAAGAGGGTGGCAAGACAGCATCACATCACTTTCTCCTCTGCTTTCTTAGTTGAATGATGCAGAAAAGTATACCCTGTGGATCTTGGCAGATGTGGCTTGTGGGGGCATTTGCTATTATATTCAGGTACAGCTATTCTATAGAATTGTAAGCTGTAATGATATTTAGCAGATGAAATTATGAAAGCTCACAGCTGGGAAAACAGTTCAATTGGTAAAGTGTTTGCTGTGAAAGCATGAGTACATGCATTTGGACCCCCAGAACTAACTCTCTCTCTCTCTCTCTCTCTCTCTCTCTCTCTCTCTCTCTCTCTCTCTCTCTCCACACACACACACACACACACACACACACACACACACACACACACACACACACACAGTGCTGGCTAGAGGATTCAGCTGTTAAGCTATTAAAAGCACTTGAGCACTTGATCAGAAGACCTGGATTCAGTTCCCAGCATCCATGTTGGGGCTCACAAACTATAACTCTGTAAAGCTGTAACTAGGATTTCAGGGCATCTGGTGCTCTCTCTGACCGCCAAATGGACAGAGATACATGCTAGCAAAATGCACACAGACACAAAATGATACTTTTTCATATTTAGTTTAGGGGCAGGTACCCTTGTAATCCAAGAGCTAGGAAGGCAGAGATAGGTTGATCTTTGGTGCTGAGGGTCAGGAAGCTTACTCTTTCCAGCAAGTCACAAGCCAGGGAGAGACCCTGTCTCTAACAAGGTTTTTGTGTGTCCCAGTTCTCCAGGAACTGCATAGAGCCACTAAAGCAGCTGACTGGATTAGACTGTCATTGTCCCTCCTTGATAAGCTGGCTGATATACTATTGTCTGTTCACTCAAGTTCCCACTATGTTTTAGACTTGAAAGAAAGTAGCAATAAACATATTGGCCAAACTAATTCCTGTCCTGGTGAATCCATTGCAGTTCTGCCTCTATGTGGTCCTAGTACTAGCTGGTATAGTAAATATTGCCAGGAATTTGATACACAGTTTCACCAAAAAAAAAAGTCAAATTTTTAACACAGATATTAAATAATGGGCTGGTTCAGCAGAAAGGACTGGTCAAGTCAGAAATCTCAACACATACACACACACACACACACACACACACACACACACACACGTACACACAGGCATACACATGTATATATAAATAGTTTCCCAAATAAAATGGAAGGTAGATATGAAAAACCTATGTAGGCTCTAGGAAATATTGCTCATTGACTTAATCTCAAAAGAAAGAAGAAATGCTAGATCAAAGAATCATGATATACAATTTTTAAGAAGAATATGCAGAACACAAAAACATTGTATGAAATACATATGCCATGAAAAAGTTGTAATACATGCTTAAAAAGATACCATTTAACATTGAAATGCATTTTATATTACCAAGATGCCAATATGAAGCTATTTTCTTATAAATGAAATCATAAACTTTGCAGGTAAAATAATGAAACTAGGAAAAGATCATATTGAGAGAGGCAATGCAGACCCAGGAAGACAAATGTCCCATGTTCTTTCTCATTTGAGGATACTAGTTCCTAATCTTCAGATGTGAGTATATAGCATGGAGTAACTTAGAAACAAGGAAAGTAAAATAGAACCTTTGCCAGGGTGAGGAGGTTGGACAGCAATAAAGAGAGGAATCTGAAAGTGTAAGTGATCTGATTGTGGATATGTGGAGAGGGGAGCCTCTTTGGGGGGAGGGAAAGGTGGTAAATATCAAAGGAGAGAGGAGGGTAAAATCACAATAAGGGTTCTGAAAAAGCCATAAGGAATCACACTATTAACTTGACAAAAAAATCCCCAAAACTGTAATACATGTAGTTGTATATAAATATACATACATAGTTTTAATGAACTTTATTCATCTGGGTTAACAATGTTTCCTCTGAGAGCCAAAGACTACTTCAAAGACATGAGGCACCTTTTCTGAATTTTTGGCCAGAACTGTCCAAAAGACTCCCAAAATATACAGCCTATTTCTGTTGCCCTTGGTTGCTCACCAGAGGTGGAAGGTAAGTCCCTATTGATGAAGATACCATGCTCTGCAGAAACAGGACTTTTAAATCCCTGAGCTGAGAGTCTCCTCCCTGAGGAGTAGCTTTTATGATACCAGAAGGCACTATGCAATCTTGCAAAAGAGAGAGGCAACCAAAAGTCATATCCAGCTAAGACATCTGTAAACCACATCAATGACCAGCATTGCACCATGACTCTAAGGATGCAGTAGTGACACTCATGCCTTGGCAGTAACCAACAGCTCTTTAAATGGAATTAAGACACACTCAACAAGAGAGAATCCATTACTAGCACAGGAAATATAACTAACTACACAGTGAGAATGAAGTCAAGGATATGGGAGAAGAATCTATAACTACTACTTTACAAAATCACAACGAACCCTAACAACAATCTAAATATTTATCCTTATACCCATAGTGTAATCCTCACACATCATTAAGAAATATCTCTTTACAACAGAGAGCATTACAGAAAACCACAGCCAATCAAAATTCAGAGTTGTAGAGCTTAGTTCCAATGGATAGATCAGCAGAACACTCGCACACCTAAGTCTTAAGGGTCATTGTGGAAGGGATGGTAGAAATATTTAATGAGCTGGAGGACCAGAGAGTATGCTTTGAAATTGTGTCTCTTAGTAATGTCAGAAGCTACACCCATAAAGTCTCACCAAAATGACTGCCAAAACATGAGCTTAAGAAAGACAGCTTGAATGGACATGCCAAAGTGGATGAGAAAAAACCCACAAGGCCTCAACCCTGCACAAGTAACTACAGACAACTAAAAAATTTTGGGAGCATGAAACATAATCATCCCCAGGGAAGAGCACAAGAATTGGTTATCCAGGCCAGGCGGTGTGGCACATGCCTTTAATCCCAGCACTCGGGAGGCAGAGGCAGGCGGTGTGAGTTCGAGGAAAGCCTGGGCTACCAAGTGAGTTCCAGGAAAGGTGAAAGGTGCAAAGCTACACAGAGAAACCCTGTCTCGAAAAACTAAAAAAAAAAAAAAAGAATTGGTTATCTAATACCAAATGGTTAGCCTTACATACACATAAGTAACATTATATGGAGTGAGCAGGTGATATGTAGGAATATATATGTATATATGCATGCTTAAAAGAGGCAATGGATTTTAAAGGAGAAGAATGGATGTATGATGGGGTTGGAGGGAGGAAATGGGATGTTATAACTATATTATAATCTCAAAAAATTACAGACATTTTCTTAATTTCAGTTAGATTTGCTAAACAGAGTAGACAAGTACTAGAGCAATTCATCCTTCTTTTCCCATTTTCTTTTATGTGTAAAGGTGTTTGGCCTATGTGTATGTATGTAATCCTTGTATATACAATGCCAACAGAGACTAGAAGAGGGCATCATACCTCCTGGGACTGGTGTTGCAGCCAGCTGTGAACCTCCATGTGGGTGCTTGAATTGAACCCGGGTCCTCTGGATGAGCAAACAGTGCTCTTAGCTGCTGTGCTACCTCTCTAGCTGCTACCCTTATTCTTCTTTAACATAACCCCACCCCATTTTTTCATTCCTGAACTGATCCACATTTTTATCCTTATCATTACACTTAAGTTGACTCTACCCTGAGTTCCAGGGGTGAATAAGTCACTTAGAGCTAGGCAAAGAGGCTATCACCATGAACTTGGTTGAGAAAAATGGACATAGTTGAGAAAAATCTTTCAGAGGTGATGGGTGATGTATCATTGGTCATTATCACCAAATGGAAGAACACTGCTTTGTAGCTATGATAAGAAAAACATTAAGCTAGTCAAAGTAGTCTGAGAAAAACAGTGTGGAATCCTATTGCTTTTTTTAAAAAAAGGGATTCCATACTTTTATTGCATACTAGGAGGGGAAAAATGTGTAGCTAGTCCTCCATTCTAACTGTGAATGACTTCTTGATCCAGTTTAGACCTATCCTGGGACTTCCCATTATGGAAACTAACATTCACTTTTCTATTCCAGCTTGTTGGGTTAGAACTCAATCCAGCCCAAACAAGCTGGAATAGAAAAGTAAACTTACTTATAATCTCAACTAGAGTAACAACAATTTAGATGATTATCATCTCAACCTGTACCCAATCCTAGAACAAACTTTTTAACCAGCTCATGAGGAACTAGCTATCCTTTTTACAAAACCCTTGGCTTGTAGAAGTCACTACTTTTTGAAGTGGTCCATTTTGAAGCAAATGTAATAATTTTTCTAAGTTCTCCTTTCATACCTATTAATTCTAGTTCTAATTTCCAGAATTACTCATTGAAATCCTACTGCCTGCTACATGATAGATCTTCAAACACTTAAAGACATTGATATTCACATCTGCTCAAAATTCAGCACTGTTGTTAGACCCTGTTTCCTCCTAGGCTCACTGTATTCAGTTTCCAGGATTTTACTACCCCAGGTACTACTCAATTCAACAATATCCAGACTGAGAGATGAAAATATAGCTCAGTGGTAGAACACTTGCCTAGCCTATTCTAGGTCATAATTCCTATCTGCAAAATCATCATCATCTTTATCTTCATCATCAATCATTATCACCCTCATCATCATGGTCATCCATATTGAAGTCACACACTGACTGTGAACTCAATGGACTTTTGCCAAGCATGTCTACTAAGGGAGAGTAAATACTACTTAATTTCAAATCTAACTTAGATGAGAGGACAGCATGTACAGTACAACACAGTAGATGCCATATAGAAATATATTGAGTTTTAATTGTATTACAAGTTCTTCACTGAGCACATTAAATCCCTATATGGAGCACTGAATGTAGTGGGTAAGACAAGTGATTGAATTCCAATTTGGTGTCGAGTTTCTATGGACTCACTTCAGGATGTGAGGTTGAATTCGGCAGCCCATGGTATACAATCAGCTTTGTTTCACTATGAAGCTGAATTTTCCCACCCAAGATTGTAGGATAACTGTATATTAGGTAATTAAATGCCATTTTATTTCAACTGGAATAAAAGCAAAACTACTCTCTGGTTTTCATATTGTGGTGTGTAGTCAGGATTTAGCCTCTAACTTTTTCCTTGATAACTTCCAACTTTCCAGAGGCCAAGTTACTCTATTGAATTTAGAGGCAGCTATGAATCTGTGACACATTCAATATGTGGCCATGGATTCTTCCTAGTTTGTGTGAGAAGATCTCATGCAAGGTGATTTCTTGTTCCTGTCATTAAATGGATGAGTCTACTTCCCAGTCGCTTGGGTCCCATCTGGCATTGTGTTAAAAATGATGTACTGTATCTTTAAAAGCTGGGGCCTAAGAAGACACAGTTTTACACATATCACCTTGCTAACTATCTAGGGAAAATCCTATAAGAAATGAGGCCCACCTACTGTGTTGGAAGATCAGAGACCATTTGAAGAAGTGTTCATATCTGGAAACCACTAGAAAATATGCCCCTGGGATTTTCCAGACCTTTCTGATGAATGCAATCAGATGAGGAAAAAGGCAAAACCAACATTGGAACTGTCCAGAAAAGCTACTGAAATGCAAGAAATAATAAATTGTTGTTTTTCTAAGCCATTAAGCTTCAGGGTGGTTTGTCATGCACCAATAGATATCAGAAAATCCAACTGTCTCCCATATGTCTATACTTGTATAGCTCAGAAGCACATCAAAACTTATTCCACAATTAAATGTAACTTTTCCCCATGTAGATTCCAACTCCTTGCCCTCAACCTGTATGAGGTTCCTTTGCTCAAGGATTCTCCATCTACAACATACAATATTACACTATTACACACTCCTACTGCATCAGTTGCTTTTCTCATTGCTGCCACAAAATGCCTGACAAAAGCAACTGAACAAAGGGAGTTGAAGGATACAGTTAACCATAGTACAGCAGGAACATGAAGTGGTTGGTCACATTATGTCCACACTCAGGAATCCAAGAAGGAGGAATGCTGGCACTCAGCTTGCTGTTTGTGTATTTGTTTTCATTTTCGTCCTAGCCCATGGACTGGGTCGTCTTAGCCCAATTAACTCAATCTAGAAACTATTTCACACACATGTCCAGAGATGTGCCTCTTAGATGATTCTAGATCCTGTCAAATTGACAATCAATAGAACCACTACACATACCTTCTCCTAACTTTTAGATCATAAACAATATTTTTGTTTTACACCCTGCTTTCATTACATATAAAATAGTTCTGAGCATACAGTAGGCACTTTTTATAAACTATCATTAATCAAGACATCTTTGCTAACTACAACAACAAAATACAAGTGTCACTCAACTAGCATCTCAAAAAGTTCCACAAATTGTAATATGTCCTATTTTATACAAATTTATAACAAACCTGTTGGTCTATCATGTAGATCAGACTGACAATGACCTAAATGTCAGGTAATAACCCCTAGAGGTTCATTTCTCTTTATATGTATAAAGGATACAAAGTTGGGAGGATGAAGGGAGGTGAAGGTAGATCTGGGAGGAGTTAAGGCAGAGAGTAGAAGAGAAGTAAAATCAAAATATACTGCATAAAATTCTCAAAGAATTAATAAAATATTACAATATTCAGGGTAGCGGTCATGGTTCTTTTAAAACAAAAAGCCTTGTAATGGGTAAGTTAAAAGTAATGGGTAAGTTAAAAACAAGTTTTTTTTTGTTTGTTTTTTGTTTTTGTTTTTGTTTTTTTTAGTTTTTCAAGACAGGGTTTCTCTGTTTATTCCTTGATGTCCTGGAACTCTGTAGCCCAGGCTGGCCTCAAACTCACAGAGATCCACCTGCCTCTGCCTCCTGAGTGCTACAATTAATGGTGTGCACCACCACCGCCCAGCAAACAACAAAATTTTATTGCTCTCAGTTCTGGAAGTCCAAGGTCAAGCAGGGTATCAGCTGCATCTGTATCTCTTTAAGTATTGCTCTGTTTCAAAGATGCTGCTTCCCTGCTGCATCCTCAGGTGGAAGAGAAGCAAACATCTTCCTCGGGCCTCCTTTATAAGGGCACTAATCCCTTCATTAGCAGGTCCTACCCTCTTGATCAAATCACCTTCCCAAGAATCCACCTCTTAATCTATCTTGGGGGTTATGTTTTGTGAAAGAAATAGGGGAGTGACCAGAAATAAAATCCAATCACTGTGTTAACCCTTACAACGAACTAATTGTTGGTAGATTATGAAGAAAGTGTCCTCACTCCTAATTCTCTGATAGTGGATAGCACACACAAGAACCATAAAAAGAGAGGCTACCACAATCTATACAAAAAGTAGTTTTACAAGAGCTACAACTATCTATTCAACCTCAGACACATACTCTGGCCAAGGACAATAGTTTCAAAATCTCTAATATAATTGCTTTCACTTTTGCTTTTAAAAATTTCCTCTGTCTTCACACCTTTAAACAAGCCCCCATAGTTTGCATACTCCCATCACAATACTCTGTCAAGTATCAACATTCTTTTTTAAAGAAAATATGTATTATTTATTTTTAATTTACATGTATGAGTGTTTTCCTGCATGTATGTATATGCACTACATACATGATGTACTCACAGAGACAAGATGAAGTTGGGTCCCCAGGAACTGAAATTATACATGGTTGTGAGCTGCCATTTAGGTAGTAGAATTGAAACTGGGTCATCTGCAAGAGCAGCAAGTGCTCTTAACCACTGAGCTACCTCTCTAGCCCCAGTAACAACCTTCTTTAGATAATCTCTGTCACACATTTTTTTAAGTTAGGTTGATAGATTTAACATGAAATTGTTGGGGCACAAAGAATCGGACTAGAGCAGTAGGCACTTGCTGCTCTTGATGGAATTTCAGTTCCCAGCACCCACATAATAGTTTACAAATTTCCACATCTCTAGTTCCAGGAGATCTAATGTCCTCTTCTGACCTCTGTGAGTACCAAGCATGCACATGATACACAGACATACATGAAGGAAAAACATGCATAAAAATAACAAATAATCTTTTAGTTGCTTTTCTGAATGTGTGTACGAATGAAGCTGCCTTCATTCATCTGGGAAAACTGTGAATATGGACTGGCAGATAAGTGGGTTAAAAAGAATCTATTTTTTCCTTGTACCTTGCGAGCTAGAATGGTCTCCTATGCTTCCACTTTTGTGGGGCATTAAAGGTATAAACAATATACCAATAATGACTATTTAAAGGGATTTATGGAAAATGTAAAGGATACCCAAGAGTAGAAAGAAGAAATTAATTCACTTCCATGCATCCACATATATTATCTTTCTTTTCATATAACATTAATATTTCACAATCACTGGCTTAAGAGCAACCGAATCACTATCACCTACAATCTAATAGGTGAAATTCCCAGATTTATTTGTGTTTAATGGACACTAATTAACAGCATCTTTGTATTAAGTGATGATTTCATCTAAGTACATGAAAAATAACCTACTCCTAATAGCCTTTTATTTTTACTCATCCACAAAAGAACCCAAATGTCACATTAGAATAAATGATTCATTTTAGCTTTAATCAATTACATATTTGTTGCACTTATTAAGCCATTATTCTTTCCAAGGGTGTGAGAAATTGCATTTTCCAGGCATGACAACGGCAAAACACAGAACAGAAAAAAAAATCACCTAATAGTCTACCTTTTACATTAAGATGAAATTTTTAAAAATACCACATGTCATGGCATTTTCTTCTTTTAGCAAAATCAGACTTCCCAATTGTTGTTAATTCTGCTATTCAGAATACTATTATTTTAAGTTTAGGTACTGAGGTGGTTCAAAGAAAGTGGCCCCCAAAGGGAGAAGTATTACTGGGAGGTATGGCTTTGTTGGAGTAGGTGTGGCCTTTTTGGAGGAAATGTATCACCGTGGAGGAGGGCTTTGAGGTCTCTTTGGATTAAGAGTCACACAGTGTAACAGACTGTTTCCTGTTGCCTGCCAGATGTAGGACTCTCAGCTTTATCTCCAGGATGAGGTCTGCCTGCATACTGCCATGCTCCCTGCCATGATAATGGACTGAATCTCTGAAATGCTAAGTGAGCCACCTCAATTAAATGTTTCCTTTATAGGAGTTGCTGTGGTCCGGTGTCTTTTCATAGCAATAAAAACTCTAATGAGACAGAAGTTGGTACCAGGGACTGGGGTATTACTGTTATCGGCTTGACCATGCCTTTGTTTGAAGGAATATGGATTGTGGATTAGAAAAGCAGTTGAATAGGCCATACAAGTAGGAGCATGGAAGACAATGGTGCTGAGAATGATTTGAACTGTAGGGGATGGTTCAAGGGATTTCAAAGGAGAATATCAATATGTGGCCTAGATATCATTCTTTTAATATTTGGGGGAAGAATGCCTTTTGCCCTTGTTCAAAGAGTCTGCCTGAGGCTAAAGTGAAGAGTTTTGGATTAATTCCATCAGCAGAGAAACTTTCAACACAGCCTAATACAGACTCTGTCATGTGGTTATTAGTGGAAACTCTAATGGAGATTTATAATGAAAAAGAGCAAGCTGAGCAGGATAAATTACCAAATGTAAATTCTGAGGAGATAAAAAGCACCCGGAAGTGAAATGGAGCTAAATCCTGTGTTCAAGGAGATAAACAGATTAGGAAATTGAATAAAGGGAGTGGTGACCTCAGGGCCAGATCCCATCCAGTTGTTTCTAATTTGTGAAAAATAACTAAAGAAAAATTTAGAATATGATGTAGTGGTACGCATCTTTAATCCCAGCCTCAGGAAGGCAGAGAGAGGTTGGTGGATCTCTGAGTTTGAGGCCAGCCTGCTCTACAGAGCAAGTTCCAGAAGAGCCAAGCTTAGGCAGTGAAAAGGACCATCCAAACCAGAAAACTGGTAAATATGTAATTCCATCCCCAGGAATCAGCAGAACTTAGCAACTTTGAGGATCAATATGCTTCTGGCTTTTGAGTGAAGGATAGAAGAAAGGTGTTATGGAATTTGCCCCCGAGATTAAGGAAAGCTGCTGAGGCCAGGCCTGTGTGTATGTGTGTGTGTGGGGGGAGGGTTCTGAATGAAAGAGGAGAGAGGCCATTGTGTGAAGCTGTGAAGTTGAAGCCTAGGTTGCCTTGGAGAACCAAAGATTTTAGAGACGCAAGAGTCTTTGGACACCTGTCAAGGAGAGCTGCTAACAGGGAGTGGAACCAGCCCAAGAGAAAAAAGTGTGTTGCAGTCAACAAAGCTGATCAGAGTTGGAGATCTGAAGAGCATTTTGACATCTGAAGTGGTAAGGTAGAGCTTGGAGTTTGCCCAGATGGTTTTGGTTCTTGTTTTGGTTTAGTATTTCCTCACTATGCTCCCTTCCCTACATTTTGGAATAGTAATGTATATCCCATGCCATTATATGTTGGAAGTATGTAATCTACTGTTTGATCTTAATTTTACAGGGGATTACATTTAATAGAATGCCATGAGTCTCAGAAGATACTTTATACTTTGAAACAAGTTTGAGACTGTTATAGACTATGTAGACTTTTGAAGTTGAACTAAATGCATGTTTGCATTATGATATGGCTACAAGCCTTGGGGGGCTAGGGAATGGAATGTGGTAGCTTGAAAGAAAATGGTCCCCCAAAGGAGTGGGACTATTGGAAGATATGCCTTTGTTGGAGTAGGTACGCCTTGTTGGAGGAGGTGTGTCACTGTGGAGGTGGGCTTTGAGGTCTCTTTTGCTTAAGCATCACTCAGTGTAATAGACCATTTACTGTCACCTGCAAGATGTAGGATTCTCAGCTACTTCTCCAGCACCCCATCTGCCTGCATGCCACCATGCTCCCCACCATGATGATAATGGACTGAACTGCTGAAACTGTGAACCACCTCCATGAAATGTTTTCTATATATGAGTCGCCATTGTGTGTCTTCACAGCAATAAAACCCTAACTAAGACAGATACCATGTTAATGAAACATTTTGAAATATCCTAGACCAATTTTTACAACATACATAAAACATTAATAACTTCCATAAACTTGTATAGTATTGAAAAAATTATCTCAAATTTATGATCACAAAAGTTAAATGACTGCATGGATGTTATATCTAATTTTAATTACATATGTTTAGCTATCACATTTAGTCTTGTGTTTCCACAAGCATATTTGAAGGAAAATTGGGGGAAAATACAATTGTCATAATATTCCTACTCAGCTATTCCTTCTGGTTTGAAAAAACATTGACTTCCCTACAGAACAGGCTTTATTACTGACAAAGTGCAGAGGTAATTAAAACAAAGGAGCAAGAGTTATCTTTGCTCACTGTTGGGTGAGATGGATTATGCTCATAACAAATTCCCTTCATTTCTATTCTACATTGGAGTTACCTGGTATGGGGAGGGAATGGTAACAATCCTGAGACTCAAATCACAAACTAGATCAATGAGTCTGAAGCCAGATTGTCACCTGAATCTTCCAAGAGCTGGCAGTCTGAATGTCTTCCCAGCTCTGTTCAGGACCGTTAATATTTGTATCTTCAAATTGGCAATAGTGGGAGTGTTTACAAGACTAAAATGGGCAAATACCAACAGTTAGGACTCTTTTTTTCCCAGGAAACCAGTTAGTAATCATTCCCAGAACATTGCCTGGTGGGACATAGGCCCTTTCATTTTTTTGAAATTCCCTATGTAGTTTCAGTACGAAACTAAGTTTGAGGAGCTTGTTAGTCTTACAGTGGCTTTTTTTTTGAGACAGGGTTTCTCTGTGTAGCTTTGCACCTTTCCTGGAGCTCACTTGGTAGCCCAGGCTGGAATGAGTCTCTTTGAAGGTTGGTAGAGCAAAGAGGAATGACATTCCAGGGGAACTAAAGGTCACTAGACTGGGTTCAATGGACTGTAAGTACAGAAGTGCCCTGTGGGCATGTTCTGAGCCACAGAGGAGGTAGCAAATGTCTTCTGAGTCTATCTAAGTGGTAGCATAGAAAAGAGTTTTGGGTGCTTCAGGGAACATCAAGATACCACACTTATTGGGGACAACTGAGGATTGTAAGGGGTACCCATCTTCTGATGCTTTCTTATGCCATAAGTGCCTTAGCAACAGCAGCCATGATGAATGGAGACCAAAGGGACTCTCAGTTCATATTACTTCCAGGAATTCTCAGCTTTTCCTGTGGGATAAACAGAGACCCTCTCCCCTGTACATTCCACCTGCCAGGCATGTAGTGACTAGGTCAGATTGAATTTAATTTAATAAGAGAACTAGGAGATTTCTCAACACTCACGTTCTTACTTGATCACCTCTTACTTTCCTCATTTGGATCTCCCTGAATTAGAATGTGAAATCCATTTTTTCTTTCTGGCTTTAGGGACTTGGGAGCATAGGGCAAAGCTAGTGATGCCTGGAGCAGAATGCATAACCACACCTATAGGCTAATTCCTAGCATTGCATCTTAACTATGGTTGGTTGAAAGGAAACAGCCATGTCAGGCCCCAAATACAGCTACTGGAGAACAAGCTGAATTTAATTTACTATTCTAATGTACAAACAAGATCTGGCAAAATATTTTAATCACCTGCCTCATCCAGCATAAGAAGACACTTGAGGCTTTCTCATCATAGAGAGCTATCCACTTCCAAAGATTTCTGATTAGAGCCCTTGAGCCCAGCTTGGCCCAAGGTTTGGGATTTTATATCCTGAGCACCAAGGGCTATAGCAATTTGAGGTTCTTCTGGGTAGAAGATTAATACAGGTTTTGGACAGAGCATTACCTTTTTTTTTTTCAAAAGTTGCTTGAATGGGTCTTTAAGTCATGCAAATGGGAAGCAGAGACTATGATTAGTTGATGGATAAGAATAAGAATGTAATTATAGCCAGGCAGTGGTGGTGTATGTCCTTAATCCCAACACTTGAGAGGAAGAGGCAGGCAGAGCTCTATGAATTTAAGGCCAGCCTGGTCTACCTAGTGAGTTCTAGGACTGCCAATGCTACACAGAGAAGACCCTGTCTCAAAATAAAAAAACAAACAAACCAACAAAAACTAAGAGAGAGAGAGAGAGAGAGAGAGAGAGAGAGAGAGAGAGAGAGAGAGAGAGAGAAATTGCAATTGTAGACAGTCACATTCAAACAGATGTTTACCTTAAAGAAAGGTTTCTTTTAGCTTTTGATTTTTCATTCATTCATGCAAAGACTTACTATGTTATCTGGGATAGTGTTGATCTCATGAGCTCAAGATATCTTGTCATTTCATCCCCAACCCCAGTAGCTGGGACTGTAGGCCTTAAGCTATACCAGGTATAAAGGTTTCTTTCCATAACAGATTTGACTATCTTCCTTTACAGCCTAGATGCCTTGACTAACAGACCTTGCCTAACTAGCCACTATGAGTCTCTTTCATCTCTAAATCTTCAACTCCTCACAATTCTCCTTTTCTTCTTGGTTCTCAAACCAGAGGTCTGTGTATTTGCACACAGCAACCCCCCCACCCCTGCCGCCGCTGCCGCCACCAGAGGGATTTTTCTACCCACACAGACAAAAGAAATTCAAATAGTATGGCATAATGTAGTTTCCAAGGACAGCAGACTAGAAGAGGCATTAACATTATGCCATGCTATCTGAACTTTATTTCACCCAGAAAAGACCTTAACAAAGGAACTAGGTCCTGCTGGCTCAGCATTGACCTAATCTAGTCTATGGATGCCCTATGTGTGGCAGGACAATAATGAAGGGACATAGCTCTATATCAGCTAAAAATGCAGAGGAGAGGAGAGAGCTGTGTGACTTGGGCACAGGCTCTCTCTCTCCATCTCTCTCTCATATATATGTATGTGTGTGTGTGTGTGTGTGTGTGTATGTGTGTGTGTTTGTATGTATAGATACATATAGAATATGTATATGCATGTACATACACGTGTGTATGTATATACAAATATATGTATACACACACACACACACACACACACACACACACACACACACATACACACACACGTGTGGGTGGCTGATAGTAGGACCATCAGGAATTCCATCCCATCTTCTTATATTACCAAGTGACAAGGAGGGATTCTCTGGGACCAAGCTGGTACTCAGAGAGTGGCCCTAGCTAAGGATAGGCAGCTCTGGTTTCACAATTCTGTCTCTCCTTTCATTCTCAAGTCTCTGGTAACTATTGATATGACCTTTATTGTTTCTACAAGTTGATAACCCTAAGTTACCTCTTGGCTACCCTAAAGTTGTGGAGACTCTGGGGAATGCAATGCCTCAGTATATACCTGTTTCCATGGAAAATAGCTCCACTAGGTTTTGGATTCTGTCTACAGTAACTTTTGCTTGATTTGGTTTTGACTTTGAAAAAAATTGAATCTGTAACCACTGCCATCCTGCAACCTTGGCTTTTATTGTGAGTTTTCTTTTTTCTTTTTTGTCAAGTTATAAGGTAGCTCTTCAACCTGAATAAGCAAGCAGGAAGCACACATATCAAGTTGTACTCTAAAGTGCAGCCGATTGTGTGTGTGTGTGTGTGTGTGTGTGTGTGTGTGTGTGTGTGTGTGTGTTTTCTGCATGCAATATCCTGAGCTCTTTAAAAGGTCTCTAGGATCTCACAAAAGCAAAAGATGAGAGAATTGAAATCTTCATGTCTTATTTTGAAAGCTGCTTATATAACCATGTCTGTCATGAAGCAAAAAAATAATAATAAATAAAAATAAATAGAACTTATGCTCCAAACTGGGATGTATAATGATTAGAAAGACCTTACAAAGACACCCAATTCTTACCTGATAACATTTCAAAACCGATGGTTCTTGCTTGGCCCCAGCTAGTGTGGATCTTTTCTTTGCCTGTTTTACTTTGTAGAATGCCCATCCCAAAGGAGATGAAGAGTGTTATGAGGTCTTATCTCAAATCTCAGAGAAATAAAAACAAGTTTCTAGATCCTGAAAAGGCTAAGGTACCCTAAAATGAGGAAGAACCAGGTGTCTTAACAGATCCTCAGATGTTTTGTAATAAACCGTGGAAGCCTCTCAAAAGCACAGTGATAGCCTAGAAGTCATAAAATAAGGGGAAACCCCTGGTCACTAGGTCTAGGTCTGCCAAGCAGACCAGTGACAGAAAACCACTCAATGAAAGAGCCTACCTTGTGAATCCAAGCCAGGCTTCCAACTCTCAAGAGACACCAGTGTTGCATGGAAGCAAGAGGAGAGAGAGATGAGTGAAGTGCCAGAGTCCACATGGGACCCAGTGGCTACAGAAGTAGGAGCCTAGCTTTGACTTCAAGGTCAAATTGCTGGGTCTTCAGGAATTAAGTTCATCCATCTCCTCCAGTCATCACTCAACCAGGCTGACTCACTGGGGCTTTAAGAAATGCAGTACAGCTTGGGAGCCAGAGATTGATGATTAACATTCCCATGGTATTTTATTATGTGGTACTAACTCTATTCATAAAGAGGAAACAGGAGATTTTCCAAGCACACAGGTAGTGGTGGGCCTAACATAGACCTGCTACTAGATTCTTTCTATCTTCTCTCTCCTTAGTTAAGAAGAAAGCAATCTGCTCCATCCACTGGGAAGCACATGGGCTACTTTTCATAGTTCATGGAGTCCACACTATACATGCCCTTCAGAATTTGAATATCTCTAGGTTCCTGGATAGCTCAATACCCTTGAGAGTATACAATGAGGCTATGGGTTCAACTGTCAGCACTACAATTAAGGAACAAAATCTCCTTGTTTAACTTCTAATGACTAGAGTTTGTAAATCTCTGCTTTCCAAGAGCAGACATGAATGGTTTGCCATTCCTCAGTTGCTGACTGACAACCAGAACTCCACCGTCCTTTTCATGCAGCCACAGTTGTGTAACTCCTAATAGTGGGTATACATTTTGATAACTATGTTGTTGAGTGAGTCTATCATTATAAAAACATCATAGATGTACTTACACAAACTAAGATGGCTAGAATATCATAGGTGATAATCTCTAGAGACCACTGTCATGTACACAGTCTGTTATTTACTCAAATACCATTAAGGACTACACAATTATATTTAAAGATTATCTGAAGAAAGAATAAGAGGCCTGTTCCTCCCCTGGAGAAAACACTTTTGTGAAAAATTTCTAGAGAGATCAAGTGCCTACCTCAAATGGGTTTCAGAAGTTTGTAAGAAAATGTTGTAGACCCAAATGGAATATGCAATTAAATAATGGGGCATCACTGATGCTTTTCATCAACCTATTGACAATATTTTCTGGAAAATCATGGTTTTGATTCCAGTCTTGAATATGTACTTGAATGTTATCCATTTAGGTAGAGTTTCATATTTGTATAAAAGTTTATGGTTTATGGGGCTAGAGAGAGCACTCAGTAGCGTGCTTTTAATAGGACATGAGCTTGAGTCCTATATTCTATGTGCAAAAAGCTGGGCATGGTGATGCACACTGGTAATTCTAGTGTTGGGGAGGTGGAAACATGTTTGGGCTTTCTGTGGCTCACTGGCCAACCAGACTACTTGGCAAGTTCTAGTCCATTTAGAAACCATGCCTCAGAAAAGAAAATTGAGATGGGCTCTAAGGAATGACACTCAAGATTGTCCTTTGTCTTCCATATGCACACATGAAACTATGCATGTAAATAAACATATTAAACACATACAAATGAGTGTGTGAAACCATGTACACAAGTAGGCACAAAAATATAGCTGAAGAAAAATATATAATCCATTCTTTTTATATGCACAAAATGTTATCCAATTAAAATGTATGCTACCTTTAAAAATTAACTCCATATGTAAAAAGATTAACTTTGTCAAACTTTTCCTGGTAAATTACAGACCATATAATTTCTTTTGTAATAATTCTGCTAATGTATCAAGAAAGTGGATTTATAAATGTAAACATGCATGGCTTTGTCCATCTCCAATTACATTAGTTTTTGTTATTACTCTGTATGTGTGCAAGCACTTATGCCACAGTACAGGTGTGCCAGTCAGTATATGAAGTCACTCCTTTTCTCCATCCACCTTTATGTGAGTTCCAGGGAGCAAATTCAGTTTGCCAGGTTTGCATTATTAGGCAGCAAGAGAGCTTTTACCTACTGAGACATCATGCAAGCCCAATCTATTTTTAACTCCCTAGATTTGAGTATTTCATACATATCTACAGTGTATTTTGATGAAATATATCCCCCATTTACCTATTGCACCTTTCCCCTAGTCCTCTCCATCAGCATGTCAATTTCCTAACTTCACACACTTCCACTCAGCAAAAACCCTTTTTTCTAAAATAAAAACAGGAAGTGAAGTCAACTTGAATTACAAGACATTTTGCAAAGCTATAATCTAAGTGACTAAATGGTCTAATATATGTAAGATACACATGAAGATACCTAGCATTCAATGGCCTTTTCAATCCAAAAAAATCAGAATGCATGCCAGTAACACTGGCATTGGTCAATCCTGGAAAATAAAAAGACATTTCAAGTTCCTGTGGTAGAATAATCTTTTTGTACACTGTGAGGACTTGTCACTCAGATTGATTTAATAAAAAGCTGAACAGCCAATAGCTAGGCAGAATTTTCAGGCACAGAGGATGCTAATAAGAAAAAGGGTGGAGTCATGTGGAGATGCTATGAGAGACAGAGCAAGCAGGATGGGAAGTACATAGACGAGGTAAACAAGCCGGTGGCAGCACATAGATCAATAGAAATGAGTTAATTTAAGTTTTAGAAACAAACCTAAGCAATTGGCTGAGCTTTCATAATTAATAAGAAGTCTCCATGTGGTTATTTGGGAGCTGGCAGGTGGGACAGAAAAGTCCGCCCACAATTTCCCACCATTTTTTTCTTTCCTACTTAGGGGAAATCACATATACAAAATGACTAGAAAGCTATATTCAGATATGAGTTAAAATGTGAGTCTCATCATAAATGATAAGTGTAATCACTATATAAGTGCTATGCTATGTCAAAGAAGATGAAAGAAACACTCTGAAGTGAAATAAAACCTAATAAAGTCAGTGCCTTTATCCTTAAAAAAAAATCTCACAAGGATGTTAAATAACTTTCAGAAACTTACTCTTATTTTCTAATAAGTCTATTTCCCCTGTTTCAATGTCCTCTCTTCCTGTTTACTGGCCATACAACTAAGTTGTCTGCATATTGCATTCTGTAATACTGTACTTGATGGGTTTGGTTTTGTTTTAAAGAGGGGGTGTCATGTAGTCCAAGCTGGCTTCAAGCTTGATACATGACTAAGGATGATGTTGAACTTCTAATCCTCTTGACTCTACCACTCAAGCACTAGGATTACAAACATGCATCATCATCATTCACAATTTATAGGGTACTGGGGATTGAACCCATGGCTGTGTGCATTCTAGGCAAGCTTTTTGCCGACTAAGCTATATTACAGCCCTATGCTGCTTTTTTGTTTTTGTTTCTATTTTATTCTTTTTTTATCTGGCTTACTTTTTTATATTTATTTATTTATTATGTATACAGTGTTCTGTCTGCACGTATCCCTGAAGGCCAGAAGAGGCGCCAGATCTCATTACAGATGGTTGTGAGCCACCATGTGGTTGCTGGGAATTGAACTCAGGACCTTTGGAAGAGTAAGCAGTGTTTTTAACCTCTGAGCCAATTTTCCAGCCCCTTACTTTTTTTTTTAACAACCCAGATACACAACAAACAACTTGGAAATTTTAGGAGACCCAGTTGAAGTTTACTTTTGTTCATTATCCCAATCCAGTTAAAAGATAGTAGGTAGAGAGGCAGAGACAGGAGGATATCTATGAGTTGGAGGTCAGCCTGGTTTACAAATAAGTTCCAAGTTAGCCAAGACTACATAGAAAGATTCTGTGTTAACAAAACAAAAGATTCAGAAGAGTGGGGTACATTGCTTTCTAAATTCATTCAAGGTCTCATACATCTTCCATTTATGAGTTATGCTGGTTTCACATTGTTGGCATTGCTAATTTTAGGGGCCAGATAATGCTTATGTATGTGTGTATGTGGGTGCCCTCAATACTGTCAGATATATACAACAGCCAACTTGGTCTTCACTCACTAGATGATTAGTAACCCCTCACTTGGGACAACCCAAAATAATGTCTTCCTATAATGTCAAGAATGACCTCTGAGGTACAATTCTTCCACCTCTCCCTGTATTTAAAAGTAATAACTCACTCAAAATCATCATGGCCATCCATAAAAAATGATGCATTTCTACATGCTCTGAGAGCCTAATTTGTTTACTTTTAAAGGATTGCTTGTGTTGTTGCTAGAGAGATAGCTCAGTGGTTAAGGGTAGTTTTTGCTCTTACAGAAGACCCAGGATGGGTTCCCAGCACCCAAACGTTGTTCACAACCATCTGTAACTCTAGTTCCAGGAGATTCAAGGACCTCTTCTGGCTTCTACAGGCACCAGACATACACATAATACAAATAGATAAATGTAACCAATCTTATATGTAAAACTGTATGTTTTTTTAACATTATCTTTGTCCATGTCGTACACAGAGTGCCAATTAGCTATTGGGTACTTTACCTGCAAAGTCTGTTGTATCTTGGCACAAAATTTCACAAACCCTGCCTTCCCTCCAGCTCAACCTCATATTATTTATGCAAGCATTTCAGACTTGTTCCATATGACATAGAAACAATTTCCATGCTTGAATTGTGGAAGTCTTTAAGAGTCCAAGTAGGATGGGTTACCTTGGGAGTTTCTCCCATCTTCAATAGCTATCACTTGAAATTCTCAACTTCTCTTTAAAAATCTCTCCATGCTATTAGCTTCCATCAAATGGAAGGCGATGATGTGTGCATGAAACTACTGCTGCAAGAGAAATTAAATCCCATGAGAGTGTAAAGGTGGCTGTTTTCCTTGCCAAACCTTGGGACCTCAGATAATTATTTCAAAGATCCTGACTCCCTTGAAACCATACTATTCATGTTTTGATGATGTAAGCTAAAAAGTAGTACTCAAAAAAGGCTCGTGTCATTTGTATGTTTCTGTCAACATTTCATGGTTGCTCAAGACAGAATAATTTAATTAATACTGGTGGTGTTTTTCCTACAGTTTGTCCATGATGGTGGCCTCCAAGCTTTTATCTGGTCAGAGCTGGCTTCCAAAGCAAAAGGCATGTGATGAGAATGGTAAATACTAATAGGTACAATTTGCCTAGGTAAAAGGTTCTAAAGTGAAGGATGGTATCAACTCAAACTTCAGTAAATCCAACTCTAAAGCATGATGTTTTGTTTTAGTTTTTGAATGAACCAATTGGACCAAGAAAAGCAATTGTGAAAATGTATGACTATGGAGAATAATCAAATGACCATGGCTTTAAAACAAAAGAAGAAAGAAGCTCAGAGTAGGCAAAACCTCAACTCCAGAGAATAAAAAGAAAAGATTGGAATAGTTTCTCATATTCAGCATGCTAGGAGAATATCTCCACAATTTTCATTAGGTTTTGAACATGCCTGTTTGGGCTACCACAATCTGGAGAGGCTAGAGTCCCTAATTGGAACTTAATGGCTCAATTTATGATCAAAATCCATCTTTAGATATCAGTATTTCATTTTCACCTCCACACAAAACTGTGCCTTCTTCTCCTCTCCCTCCATTTTTCAGAATGCATTTAAGAAGAAAATATGGAAGTTCCATAAAGTACTTGCCATGCAGGCATGAGGAACAGTTAGAGCCCAGAACCTGCATAAAAATGTCAAGTATGGTAATATATGTTCCTAATGCCAGTACTGGGAAAATGGAGACAAAAGGTTCCTTGGGACTCAATGGCCAACCTGCATCATCTACTTGGCAAGTTCCAGGTCAGTGAGAGACATTGTTTTAAAAAGCAAGGTAGTTCTTAAGGAACTACTCAAATTTGACCTCTGACATTTATACACATTTCCACACATGTGCAGCTGTGTACAACACAGACAGATAGACATAGATAGAGAGAAAGAAAGGAAGAAGAAAGAAAAAGAAGAAAGGAAGAAAGGAAGAAAGAAAGAAAGGAAGAAAGAAAGAAAGAAAAAAGAAAGAAAGAAAAAGAAAGGAAGAAAGAGAGAGAAAGATAAAGGAAGAAAGAAAATGTTGATTTTATTAACAAAATAGTCATAAGATGAAGGAAAATACCTATAGAACACAGTCTATCTTGATATTTCAATATTGGAGAAATTATTCAAACTGAAGACATAAGTGGGTAAGCTCAATAACCCATCTTAACATTTGAAATTAGAAAGAAAAGACTGCATCAGATAACACCATTTTGTGACATTAGCAGATTGAACATCAGGTTAAGAAGGAATCTTCTTACCCCCCAAATGCCATGTTTGCCACAAGAAGGGGCCATGCCACCCACCTGCTTGGGATAGAAGCAAGGGAGTGGTTCCAGATGCTTCTTTCAGGGTGTTTGTAGTGGGCAGTGAGGCTGAAAGCATATGTTATCACTACTGTGACTCATTATTACAGACTAATGCTCCTTGGCACTGTGATCCTCAGTTTTAAGGGCACTAATTCTAAATGTCATTGAAAAAATGATAAACAAGAAGCAACTAACTTTTTTAAAAATTTGCATCTGCTTATAGAATAGTTGGGATCTAATTTCCTGCTGTGTTCTGAGTGGGGGATGTGGGGATGTGGGGATGTGGGGATGTTGTCTCCCGAGCACACTTCATGCACCACAACTGTTTAAGGACAAAGCACTACAGTCCTCTTCAAGCCTCAGTTCCTTTTCCTGGGAAACTCCAGCAGCTTCCTTGGACTCATTCTTGGTCAGCCATTTTGGAAAACCCAATGTTACCTCAATGAGCTTTCAGCTGCACATTGTCAAGAATTAAATGAACAGGGTTACATACAAGAAACCTGTTCCCACCCTAGACTTAATTATTCATGCCACTGAAATTTAGTAACCAGACCCCGTGTTAATTTATCCAGGAGAAAAATATTTACAATTTAAGATTGGCCTATACAATGCACTCTTCTTCTTCTTCTTCTTCTTCTTCTTCTTCTTCTTCTTCTTCTTCTTCTTCTTCTCCTTCTCCTTCTCCTTCTCCTTCTCCTTCTCCTTCTTCATCATCATCATCATCGTCATCTCTGACATCTGATGATAACCATTGTTACAAGCAAATCATATTTAATTCTGGAAAAAATATACAAAGGCAGTATGGGTTCAAAAGAGAGATGGGAATGGTTAATGGGATTGTTGTCTAGGAGGCTTTTGGCCTTCGAGCTGCTTTATTTCCTTTGGTAGTGGTGATAAAAAATTATGAAAAAAAAGGGAAGAGTCTGGGATGTAGCTTAGGGTTATAGTCCAGGCTTAGCATGTACCAAGCCTGGGATCCATGCTCAGTAGTACAAAAAGAGACAGGTGGCTGGGGGTGTGGCTCAGTGGTACAGCACTTGCCTAGAATGCACAAGGTCCTGAATACTATCCTCTGTACTTTACTCAAGAGACATAACATTATTAATGCAAAAGGCAGGTCATATGATCCTGAGAGGCAATGACTGACAGCATCGCTGAGCTGCATTAATTCCTGAAGATACACAGAGGCCACAAGTAGAGACTCCACTTTTTCCATGGATAGTGATTGATTCTCTCTGTCCTTCAGTGTCCTAACAGAACTAATGATAGAAGCTACCTGATTGAATTTTTGGAAGGTCACAGAGCGGAGCTCCTGTATTAAAGATGCTTATCAGAACTCTGGGGACACAAGGAGACATAAGAACACTTGTCATGAAGGTAGGAATAACATTAGCAGGATGAGTTGGTAGTAGTTAGAAGTAATATCATCCATAGATACTAGAAGTAGAAGGAAGCCATGGTAGCGACAAAGTTTACAATAGTAATACTCAAATGAAAATTAGTATCAATTCTAATCTTGTAAACATCAACACATCTAATGCCATATGATTAACAATATAAAAATCACTGCAATTACCAGTATTCACAATAGCATAAATATGTTAAGCCCTCAACATCCTTGCACAGTCAATTAAAATACAATGTATAACTGACCTGTTTTGTATGAGAAATTATGGATGCACAGGTACTGTGAAGAATGTTCTCAAGGAAGGTAACTGCATCTTGGCTCAGTTTAAGGAAAAGAGAGAAATCTGAAGATTAAAGGGGATAAAAGCCACAGAGGACCTATTGAAGTAACAGTTATTTATGGTCTGTGTTGATTACCAAAGAGGAGAAAATGCTACTCTGCAAAGAATATAGAGGAACTTGCCCTGAAGAGAAAGAAATCAGCACATTACTCCAGCAATAGCAGCTTTCAAACTGCCCATTCATTTTTACCAAGAGGTAGATTACCTACTTCTTGAACATAAACATGGTTTCAGAAAATGTACAAATTAGAGCTTAAAGTGTGTGTGTGTGTGTGTGTGTGTGTGTGTGTGTGTGTGTGTGTGTGTGTTATGTGTGTATGTGTGCCTCTACATATAGATGCAGACATGGAAACCAGTCCCATGATTCAGTTCTCTCCTGCCACCTTATGAGATCCAGAGATGGAATATACATCATCAGACCTGCATGTCAGGACCTCTAACCATTTAGCCATCTTCCCAGTACACGAATCAGACGTTCACTGCATCAGATGGATACAACAGTGTGCCTACTCATAATGAACCACACTGTTCTGGTGCATTGAGTTCAAGTGTGACACTTGTTTTATAAATTGAATTTCTTTCAGTGGGACTAATCCGTGAGAAATGGATTTGAGCACAGTGCATATTTCATGTTTGCTTATGCATGTGTTTTCCTGAGAGATGCAGTGTGGACTCAGAAAACTGCACATTGCTGGATGGAGCTTCATAGGCACGCACTAAAATCACACATAATTAAACCCAAATGCTCCTTCTCACATTACTGCTACCTTAGTTGAAGGCATGGGAGGAGCCATATCTTTCCCCATCTGGTATCACAGCTTCTCCTCCCACTTCAAATCGCTCTGCTTCCTCTTTCCACCTCTCCACAGCAATTTAGGAGTTGCAGCTCTTCCCACCCATTTCCCCAAGCAAACTCCAGGTTTGAAGGGAACAGGACATGTGCATAGTAGGTATTTACATATTTCTTAATCATTCTATGTAAGTAGATATATCACGAATCTTAGATGGTCTTATTAATAAAAACAAACCCAGAGCCAGGTATTGGGGTGAATGATCAGAGAAACATAACAAGCCACAGCCAACCTCACCTCAACAATTCCTCAGCTAATCTTGTTTCCTCAAACTAGAAGTCTCCGTATCCTCATCCAAATGGATCTCAGCTGTACTGCTGCTAAAAGCTAAAAGCTTAACAAACTTAGTTCCTGGTCCTCACGTCTTACATACCTTTCTGCTTCTTGTCATCACTTCCTGGGATTAAAGACATGTGTCACCATGCCTGGTTGTTTCCAGTGTGGCTTTGAACTCACAGAGATCCGGATGGCTCTCTGCCCCTGGGATGCTAGGATTAAAGGTATGTTGGCCACCATTTTCTGATCTCTGTGTTTATCTAGTGACTGTTCTGTTTTCTGGCCCCAGATAAGTTTATTAGGGTACACAATGTATGGGGGACACAATATCACCACATGTAGACCTGTGTTAGCATTTATTGGCCTCTTGTCCTTCCTTCAAATATGTCATAAAGTTTTGGGGTACATTAAATATGTCCTTCCCCTATTGTCCCTGTAAATCCAGTGTTTTCTTAATCACACAATTGCTTATGTAATTTTCTAAGACAAAGCAACTATATCTTTTTCCAAATTGTCTCCAGCCTAAAAAAGATAGATTTTACTGCCAGACTCCACTAAAAGAACATAGAGCTCGGAGTCATACTGTGATAACCTACAGTAACAGTTGCAAGGAAACTTAATAGGGTTCAAGGTGGAGACCTTGAATAGCTCTCAGAGGACAGGGGACTGAGAGCATAAACAGGCTACCCCAAATGCAAAGAAGGTACTTTCCCACTGAAGTGTTGTCATAGAATCAGTACTCCAGGTCTGATTCTCACTGGGGCTCAGTCTTTCTGTATTTATTAATAGGTGTTACTTAGAGTCCATTTAGGGGGGAAAGCATCTTAGCCTATATTGAAAAATAAAAGAGGATAGAGAGATGGATTGATGGTTGTAGTGGATAGCCATCCCAGCATTGGCCTGGAAGTGCCAAGCCCCATTGAGGCTTCGGTTAATGGTCACGCCCACAAGGAAGGGCGGAGGAAGAAGCGGAAGACAAAGGATCAAAGGATCGGGAAGAGGTCTCTCTCTTGGTTCCCGGACCCTGGACGCTGGAGGTAGACTGAGCAGAGTTCTCCAGAGAACACCACCGGACTGCGCTATACCTTTGCCAGACCCTGCAACCTACCCCTTCATTTGTGAGTTAGCCCACAAAATAAACCTCCCTTTTAACTACGTGGAGTGGCCTTAATAATTTCACCAATAGATGGTAAAGATACTAGCTGTTCTTCCAGAGGATCCAGGTTTAATTCTCAGTACCTACACGGTGGTTCACAACTACCTGTAGTTCTAGTTCGAGGGAATGCAACTCTCTCTGGCCTTTAGGAGCACAGAGCACACATGTAGCACACAGACAAATAAGCAGGCAAAACATCCACACACATAAAATAAAAATAAATACATCTTAAAAAGAAAGGTCAAAACAATAGTTTGTGTAAACAAACCTACCAAAAGGCATGCTGGCCTCTGGCATTGTTGGAAGCAGAATTCTAATGCTATGCTGCCTCCTTTTGCCTACCCCTCACTAGATACTGGCACAAGGTCTCCTGGAACTGGCACCTAAAGCTGCAGGAAGCCTTGGACTGGCATTCCTATAAGGCTTGTCACAATAGAAGAACAAAGCTGTTCTTTGTCAGCTAAAGTTCAAGATTTCTGATCCAGTATTCTCATTAGGTCAAGCTAGGTCCCAAGCTTTCATAACAGCAGCCACATCTCTATAAATAAATGGCAAAGAAGAGAAGTTCCCTAAGGAAGAAAGATCATGTTAAAAGATGAGGAAAAACTTCCAGAGAGAAAACATGGGCTGAGATTTATGGAGGTAATTGAGAAGAAATTAGCAGGATTAATAATATGAAAAAGTATGAAAGAAGAGAAAATCTTGTGTTGGAACTCTACTAATACTTTTTGAAACTTCTAATTTTTTTGACAGGGTCATATTATGCATCCTGGGCTGGCCTAGAACTCACTGTATCAATCAGGCTGACCTCAAACCACAGAGATCCATGGGATTCTGTCTCCTGAGTACTGGGATTAAAGGTTTATGCCACTGCACTTGCTGATATTTCTATTTTAATGTTACGTCTACATGTATATACGCATGTACCCACATGGCCTGTATGTGTCTGCTGTGTAACAGTGGAAAACAAAATTGTGTGTGTGTGTGTGTGTGTGTGTGTGTGTGTGTGTGTGTGTGTGTGTGTATTTTGTGGGGAGGAATAGACATATATGTGGGGGATATGCACATGTGTCTGTATTGATGGTTCTCAACCTTTCTAATGCTGAGATGCTTTAGTACAGTTCCTCATGTTGTGGTGACCTCCAGCTATAAAATTATTTTCATTGCTACTTCATAACTGTAATTTTGCTACTGTTATGAATTATAATGTAAATATATTTGAAGTCAGAAATTTGCCAAAGGGAATGTAACATACAGGTTGAGAACCACTGGTCTATATGCATTTGGAGGCCAGGTATCCTCTCAGGTATTATCTCAGGTATCTTCCTCAGAAACACTGTCCTTTTTGTGTTTGTTGTTGCTGCTAAAGATTATTTACTTTTATGTGTATGAGTATTTTGTCTGACTGTATGCATGTGTACTATGTGTGTGTGCAGTGCCAGAAGAAGCCAGAAGTTGGTACTGGACATTCAGGAAATGGAGTTACAGTTGTGAGTAGCCATGTGGGTGCTGAGAACTGAACCCAGATTCTCGGCAAGAGCAACAAGTCCTCTTAGACACTGAGCAATCTCTTGAGCCTCAGACCCATTCATTTTTGAGACTGTGTCCCTCATTGTCCTGGACCTCACCAATTCTACCAGACTGGCTAGCCAGCATGCTCCAGGGCTCCTCTGTCTGTGCCTCCCTGCCCTGGGATTGCAAACTAATGTCATAGTGCTAGGGATTGAACTCAGGTTCTCAGACTTGTACAACAATTGTTTTACAGACTAAGCCATCTCCCCAGCTTCAAAAAATACTTGTTACCATGAATTTTGACGAGAAAAAAAAAGAAATTAGAGTAGTACAATCATTAAACATCAGATCCAAGTGTTATACCTCCTCATTCAGGGGAATAGCGAATACATAGTTCAAATTCATCACCATACTCTCATTTAATGTAGTTGTGGCTCCAAATGCAGTTGTGGCTCCAAATAACAAAAATGGCATAACTGGAGTTTTTTGTCAACTGTTGTGCCATATCTAATTGATTAGAAATGCTTAGGAATAAAAAACACATGGGTGTGAATCCCTTTTCGATATGACATCCAAACAACAAAGCTGCCTGAGAATTTAATTGGTTTTATTATAAACACCAAGAAAATTATTTTAATTACTTAATTGTTTATGATGATCCTTAAAAACTTCCTTTCAGTTGTATGATTAATGCATGCTTGTTAGAGATAATTTGTTCATTACAGAAAAAGCGGGAAAGAAAAGACCTCTTCAGTTCTTGTAAACTCAAAGGCAGCTGTACACAGGACACAGGCAATCACATTTGCCACTCTATGAAACTCCAACATTACGAGCTGTTCCCTATCAAAAGCAACCACTGTCATCAGGCAATGACTCAGGCTATAATTATCAGGTACCCATGGAACCATCCATTCCAGATAACAATTTAGCAAATCCTCTCTCCTCTCCAGAACCAGTGCTCTTGATTTCTTAACCAACAGTCATTTCCTCTTTCCTCCCAGAGTCTCAATTTGACAGAGCCAGCCTCAGGTGGCCATGTGTGGGGCCAGTGGCAGATGGGGGTAAGGGAACCTGAAACTTGTTCTTACAGTAAAAGTCTAGTCTTACAGAAGCCAATGCTTGTCAATGTGAGACTTCTTTGCTAATTTGAATGGAACAACTCTTCACTGTAGAGGATGTTTTGCTTGTGGCAAGATGCCAAGAATCCCCAGACTCTTTCTACCACTTGCTCATAGCTTCACCCCCATCCAACATATAAAGAACTGATAAAAATACCTATTGGCACTTATTAGTGCTCACCTAAGGGTGAGAATCAATAAGACCCTAAAACAAGCATTGGCACATTTTTTCTATAAATCACCAGAAAGTCATTAATAAACTTCTGTAGACCCTATTATCCACGTTACAACTGTGCAAATCACCCCTTTTAATGTAAAGCTCAGCAGTGAATGTGAATGTTAATGAATGGACAATACCATTGTCTAATGGGCTCAGTTTGTTAGAGTCTACAAATCTTGACCAACCCTGAAGGTTCTACTTGCCAGGTAGATTTAGGAAACATGTGGGATAGGAAGTCAATTTTGAACTATGAAAAAATTGGAGGACTCTGCTGTGAGATGAGCAAGGAACAAACCCTGGTCACCATTGGTCTTTATGTGTGAAGGTATGAGATCTGTTTTGTATTGAAACTATTGTACACCCACAAGGTGAAACCAACATAAAGACACAGCACCTCAGTAGGCCAGCAAAAGCAGAGACCAGGAAGCCAGTTAAGTCATCAGAAAATGGCCCTTTCTCTGTATTTCTTATGGGCTACCATCCATTGTTCATATTCGTCAGCTATTTTGTGATGTGTTTTCTTCTTGCTTTACAGTTTTGAGAATAAACTTTGGAGCCTTAAGCACTCTACTGTGGAGATACAACCAAGCATTCATGGGTTTGTTTTTCTGTTCTGCTGACAATATTCCAATGCATATGCTTTCAACCTGACCACAGAAAAAGAAGGATAACATATGATAACATATTTTACCAGAATATCAGTGTAGAGTTCAGATGGACATTTTTAGCTACCACCCAAATTCAAATGTTTCATTTTCTTGCTTTCAAAATTCATGTCTAGTGCCTCAGATTTAGCTCAATACTAGATCCATATGCTCTCTCCAGAACTAGGAAAGAATTATGGGAGAAGATCATGTAGATCCCTGAATAAAATGGCAGTTACTGGAAAGCAGTATGTTGACTATTTCCTCAACTCCTCTTCCCTTTCTCTTCTGTTGCACTAGAACTCAGATTTTGATTGCTAGCATCCCTGGAGGGGTAATCCAGAAATGACCATCTCTTTGCTCTTGCATGACATTTTAAGGGTAAATTCTCACCTTCTAGAAAGAAATGTGCTTCCAATCTAACAAAGAAAGCCATGCAAGGGGAAATAGTTACAAAGCCCCAGCTACTCCCTGCTCCCTGTCTATGAACTCAATCAGATAATGACACGATGCCTAGAGCTGTTGTAACCACTTTTCTCCCATGAGACCATCAAGCCTAAGGTTGAATGATCAGAAAGAGAAGTAGCCAGTATGCATGTTGACCTTTCTGGGTCAATGAACTGCAATTTAGGAATCACCCATGTCTAGGAATATACTGTTTAAGCCACTATTCATGTAGCATTTCCTTCTTTGCAGCTTAAAGCCCCCAAAATGAGAGAATAATGATGACATGTTTCACTGTAAAACACAGAAGGTATTCAAGTTAAACATGCACTGATAAGTAGTGATGTCTGAAAATAAAACACCATCATTTTATTGGAGGGTTGCTGATGTTAAAACTCCATGAAGTACATACATATCAGCTGGATAACCTAGTAGGGTGCAGCTGGTAATCCATGTGAAGCTCTTTTCTATATGCCCTCTTAAGACAGCCCATTTTTCCAGTTTGGTTTCCCACATTAGCCTTGAAGGCATCCACTGAAAAAAAATGACCAGTTATCAGGAGGAACAGTTTATCTAATAGAAATATTATTACTATTAAATACTATTTTCTGGAAACATTTTCAAATATTAAAACTAATCTTAGCTTAATACATACATACACAAGCGGTTGGATTAGATCCACAGATAAGACTTGCCAATCCCTAACCCTTGATTTATGACACAGCAAAAATGAAATGACTTCTATGAGCATGAAAACTAGGAAATGTGTCAAAACTGCTGCTCAGGTGATCATTTAAAAATGTTAATGTGTCAGGTTCTATAGTGCACACCTATAGTCCCAGCTCTCAAAAGGAAGAGACTGTAGAATGTAGTATTTGAGGCCAGCATAGGCTACATAGCAACCTTGTCTAAACAATCTAAGCTCAATGTTAAAGCACCTGCCTATCATGTACAAACCCTGGAGTCAATCTCCAGCACTGACCCTAAAACATTACCATGTATACCTATAGTAGCTAGGCTGTTTAACACATCATCCTACTGTAAAGAAATGTAGCTTACAGAGTTTTCACAACTCCATTAACACTGAAGGGAGACAATGAAAAGACTTAGGGAGGAAAGAAGGATCAGATGGTTTATTATCTCCAAAGTTTTTCATCAATTTGGTTAAATTGTTTTTTATTTTCCAGCCTGTCAATGTGATGTCAATTAGAAAACCAAATTATGAATTAATGGCACCATAATTATGTTAGAGAATTAAAAAAAACTCCATCAACATATCCTCAGAATCCTTCAAAAAGTCACAAAGTTGTCCCCTTTGATGAATGGAAAGTATCACATGAGACTTTTAATATTTTTGTCCAAAATTAACAAAATTTCATTTTAAAACCTTAACAAGTTATATATAATTAACAAATTATATATATAATTTTTTGGTTTTATTGTACAGAATAACAACTATCAAACATACTCCCTATATTTTTGTTTAGACTCTCATCTTCCAAGTACTCATTTCTATATGTAAAGAGATCATGTTTATAATAATCATATGATCCTGATCATCTACCTTAAATTATCATTAAAATTTCATAGATTTGAAATTATATTATATTTTATGATATAGAGAAATCTGCCTGACGTAGAAGTCTATAATCAGAGCACTTGGGAGGAAGATCAGGAATTCTGGCTTATCCTGGACTAAATAATGAGTTGAAGGCCAACCATGGGCACATGACTATCTCAAAAACAAACTAAGAAATTATATATTGTATTTGCCTGGGTTAGTCATTTATATGTTATCCAAGGATTATGTTTTCTATGCTAGACATTCCAAGGCTAAAGCCTAGGTTTCCCACATAGCCAAGGCTATACAGTTTGCTGATGGGTTCAGCTTCTACTCAATCTTCTTTGTGGTTTTTGTTTGTTTGCTTGTTTTTATTGTTGTTTTATCTAAGTAAGTAAATTTTCTTCTTCTTTTCATATCCCTTCATCATTCTAATAAAACTTCTAGTATTTTCTTATGTCTCTTCTCAGTATTTTAATGTAAACCCAAGTATATTTACTGTTGTGTACATTAATATCTTTCCTGAAGGAATGTATCTAAGGGATCATTTTTTATCACTACATAGAATGTTCCTTTATTGTTGTTTTATAGCCATACAATGTCTCATGCTTTTTTATTTCTTGTATATGAAATTTATTGTTTTAAACATATATTTTAGTGTGTGTGTGTGTGTGTGTGTGTGTGTGTGTGTGTCTGCCTTAGTGTATGTACCACACTGTATGCAATGCCTACTGAGTCCAGAAGAGAGTAGTGAATTACCTGGATGTGTAGTTACAGACAATTGTGAGCCTATAAGTGGGTGTTAGGGACTAAACCCAGGTTGGCTGCAAGAGTAGTATCTGCTCTTCTCTGATGAGCCATCTCTCTAGTCCCATAAGAAATTTCTTGAAACTGTTTTTCTTGTGATAAAATGATATATTTTTTTAATGAAATGAAATCCATTTGTATAAGGAAACAAAAGATTGTCTGATTTGCTTAAAAAAAAAAATCTACCAAATGTACCAAGGACCACTATTCTGGTATCTGTCACCACCAACTGTTTCAAGAATAACTTGTATGACAAATATTGCTTATCAACTGTAGTATCTCTAAGCAACTAGAATGTCCACAATTTTAGCAAAAACTTTAAATATCATTTTAATAGTATCCCAAACTACCTTCTGATTTTTATGGGTTTTGAAGTATTCAGTAAGACATTATTGGTGTCATTAAAAAAATCTGTCTATGGCATCCAGAGAAGTTTCTGTAAAAAAATTCATCACATTGTCATCCAAAGCAATACACTGAAAACAATCTAAATGTTAATGAAATAGAAAATCATTAAGTACATGCTGCTTCATGTGGTTGTTAAAAGAGTGGTTAATGACATGGGAACATAATATTTTTTGAAAACTTAAGTATATTTTTGTGTTTATATAATCTATGTGAGATAAATAGAAAACAGAAGGCTAAATGATTGTGTCAAAGCTATCTTTTCCTTTGGATATCTTTGTTGTATGTATATGGGTGTTTTGCCTGCACGTATGTCAGTACCACATGCCTGTCTGGTGCCTGAATAGGCAGAAGAGGACCTTGGATCCCCTGGAAATGGAGTCACAGACAGTTATGAGCTACCAAGTGGGTGTTGCAAATCAAACACAGGTCCCCTGGAAAAACAGCAATTGTTCTTAACTTCTGATTCATCTCTCCAGCCCCTCATCTGGTATTATAAAATTTCAAGTAAGACATTTATTATAAAAGTCTTATTTTTACAATCAGAAAAAAAGCATTAAGAATATATTGTTAGTGTGCTCAATGCCTTGGGTTTATGTAGGTACTCCATTAACATCTTTAAAATCCAAGTTTATTGGTAAACATGTAACATACTCCTTGGATTCAAGATCAAATTTAAAAAACATAAAACGTAGCTTGGAATATGAAGACAATGGCCACATATCTCCTACTCCCTTACACAATACTCTGAGTACTACAGCTTCACAAAGCTAAATATTGTTAGTAATATTTTATATATCCTTCCAGACATTTTAATGCAGTCTTTTAAAGCTGATTCGTACCTTATTGCTTTCACGTAGCAATAAATGAACCTGTAGATCTTTCTACATCACAGCAAGCAGCAATGCCTTCTTATTTTCATAGCTATGCCATATTTCTTATTAGTGTTTAAGCAAGTTTTCATAATCCCATTTGTTCCAATTTGTTCATTTGGTGCATCATTTTAAAAGAGAAATAAGGAAACAAACTCTGAGTCAAACAGAAGCAAAATAACGCCTGTTATCTGGAATAGCAAGTACAAGCACTTCATTTTCTGGTCCTTTACTTCATTCTCTTGCTATAGGATATACAAAATATCAAACAATATGCTTTGTAACATTATATTTAAATACACAAACCTCTTATTATCAAATATTCATGTATTGTATAAGCATGATCTAAACTTTCACTTGGCAGTAAAGATAGCATGGTTTCCAACAGAACTGTCAAGACTAGAAGGAAGGAAAAGAAAACAATAATGAGAATGACAGAGAAGGCCCAGATGTAGGGCTGGGTCCTGAGCTACAGATATAGACAGTTGTTCATGGCCAAGTGTTCAATGAGTATAATAAATATGCAGTGGTATTACAGTCTACTCTGTTGAATGAATTCCCAAAGCAGGAATATCTGTGATAAGTAATATTTGACAGTATAGGAACACAGTAAGTCTTTACCCTAATTCATTCATAACCTACCAAATATTATGAACAAAGGAAGTTCCAAACAAAGAGGATTTACTATCAAAGAGCTCATAAATGGAACACAACCTAAAATTGTACTCATTTATAATACCATTAACCTTGAACAACCATTGCCATCATGAAGCCATATCTATGGCATCATAGGAAAGGAACCATCTGTTCTCATGTTTCCAGCTTTGCCAGATGGTACTCCTCAAGATGAATATAGCTTCTGGGACCAACAGGTCAAACCAAGCCAAGAAGTTCTTCATATTAGAAGCAATAAACAAATGACAACAAGGTTGGCAAGGGCTCAAGGGTAAACTGCTTGCAATGCAACCACAGTGTTTTAGTTACTTTTCTATTTATGTGAAGAAACAGCAAGAATAAGCCAATTTATGAAAGAAAACATTCAGTTGGAGGTTTAAAGTTCAGAGGGTAAGTCTATATCCATCATGACAGGGAACATGGCAGCAGGCAGGCAGGCATAGTACTGGAGGAGTAGCTGAGAGCTTACATCTTTATCAGCAAGTAGGAGAAAGAGAGAGCTAAATGGGAATAGTATGCACTTTTGAAACCTCAAAGCCTAACTCTAGTGACACACCTCCTCCAACAAGGTCACACCTCCTATTCTTTCACAAATAGTTTATCAACTGGGGATCAAATATTTGAATATATGACCCTATGAGGGTCATTCTCATTCAAACGGTAACATGTGGTGACCTGAGTTTGATGCCCAGAACCGATATAAATGTGAAAGGAGAGAATAAAGGCCACAAAGCTGTCCTATGACCTCCATACACATGCAGTGACACACATATACCATACACATACAATAATAATAGATAAACAGTTTTAAAAGAAACATATAATGAAAGCTTTCTCCTACTAAAATGGACATTCTGTGGCCCCTACCCATGACCAAAGAAAGTCACTGGACCAAACCCAATGCAATGGAGCAGGAAATATACCCCAACTCTAGTGAAAGGAACTGCAATACCACATAGAAAGGCTTAAATTCAGGAGAGGTTTAAGAGCCAAGCATGATGGCCCACACTTTTAATCCCAAAACTCAGTAGACAGAGGTAGGTAGAGCTCTGTGACGTTTAAGCCAGCATAATCTACATAGTAAGTTCTGGGCCAGGCAGGGCTACATCCTATGATCCTATGATCCTATCACAATGATAAAAAATTAGAAAAAAAATGCAACCTACCACATAGTGAGTAAGTGTTATGAAGAGCTCATTGAATTGGTAGAATTCATGCCTAGAATGCATGAAATCCTGAGTTATATCTCTAGGTTGGCATAAGCTAGTGACTCATGCATGCAATTCTAGCACCCCAGCAGTCTAGGCAGGAAGAATAGAAATTCAAGGTCATCTTCTGCTATGAGGTGAGTTTGAGGCCAGTCTTGGATACATGAGTCCCCCTTTCAAAAACAAAACAAAACAAAACAAAACAAAACAAAACAAAACAAAACAGTATTATGAAAAAGGAAGGCACCAGCATGTCTAGGAATGACAGGATATACAACTAAATGAAATTCCACAGCTTTCCACATAATTAGATGTGGCTAGAGCTCTAAATATTTGAAAATGCATAAAAAGACGAAGGACTTTAATACAGACAACAACCCTTCAAATCCCTCTACCCTGTCTTTTATACATCCTCCAATCTATCAACTATATAGAATCCTACATTGAGGACTAGAAAGATTGTATCTTCCAGGTTCCCCAAATGACTGTATGAGTAGAACTTCCATACCCTCTCAGGACCACTTGCATAGTGTTAAGAGTCAAAGACTTGTAGAGAAGGCTAGCAAGGCTGATCCAGGGAAGATGCTGATGCTCCTTCTCCTTAATCAAGCAGATGACACCAAGCACATGGCTCTAGCACTAAAGGGAACTGACACACTAGGTAGGGAAAGATCAAGGAAGGACAGTCAAATATCATACTTGTGGAAAGGGCAGGTAAATCTCATAAATATCATGGGCCTTAAAAGCCTCACGGTCTCAATTTTGGGACATTCCCAAAAGTGGCCATAAATAATACAGTGAGTGAGTAGTGGATCAGGCTGAGATTCAGTGAAACTCTGCTTATGAAAATGGATAGTCAATATATAATAAGTAACAAGAAGTCATGGTAAACAAATTAAGTGGTCTCTTGTTTGTCAACTTGGGCCCTGTGCCAGAGATGAAGGCATTGCCCTGACCCACAATTTGGAGCAAACTACTAGAAGCCACCCTCTACTAATCCCTCCTGTACCAGGGTCAAGAGTGGTAGAGCGGACCATGCACTGCATAACAGAAAAGTGTTCAACTCAAGGAGCCCTTGTGAAACCAGCATAGCTAGACATGTGACCCAAGGTAGAACAGACAGAGACACTCCAAATCAACTTGGCCGTGAGTTCCTATGAAGTGAACAACTGTGCCAACTAAATATACTTCTGTGTGCAGTCTTATGTTCACTGGGCAAATTTCAACACTAATTTTGAGTATATCTGTCAGATAATCATGTTTTATTTTCAACTAAGCAGATGTCATAAAATTTAAGGACATATATAAAATAACCCAAATAAAAACCACAACCCTGCAGTAAATGGTCATTATAGGGAGATTAATTTCCTTCTTCAAACCATTTTTTACTACAACAGACACCTAGAAAAATTAATTTTAATTCAATTATAACTTTGGTCATAGAGATGATAGCAGCAAAGCTCAAGTTTCTTCTAGGCCCAAGTTGATGACATTTTACTCATTGATCATCCTGAGGAAAAAAAGTTAAAGTTTGCTCTCTGAGACCAAAGTCATTTATTTTTATTTTATTTTAATGATTATGTATTTACTTATTTATTTTTATATGTACAAGTGTTTTGCCTGAATGAATGTCTGTCTACATTCGTATCACGGCCAAGTTGATTTCAAGTGTCTCTATCTGTTCTACCTTGGGTCACACGTCTAGCTATGCTGGTTTCACAAGGGCTCCTTAGGTTGAATGCTTTTCTGTTATGCAGTGCATAGTCTGCTCTACCACTCTTGACCCTGGTACAGGAGGGATTAGTAGGGGTTGGCGTCTAGGATTAGTTATACATACCATGTGCATGCCTGGTGCCTGCAGAGGACAGAAGAGGGTGTTAGATCCCCTAGCACTGGTTGTGAGCCACCATGTGGGTGCTGTGAATTGAACCCAGCCACTATTCTTAACTATTGAGCTATCTCTCCAGACCTCAGGCCATTTATTTATTTGTTTATTTATTATTATTACTATTATTATTATTATTATTATTATTGGTTTTTTGAGACAGGGTTTCTCTGTATAGCTTTGCACCTTTCCTGGAACTTGCTTTGGAGACCAGGCTGACCTCGAACTCAGAGATCCGCCTGGTTCTGCCTCCCGAGTGCTGGGATTAAAGGCATGCACCACCACCGCAAACACATCAATATTTGCACTTGTTAACATTCAAGAAATACCAATTGACGTCATTGTTTTGTTAATCATATATGACCACTGATTTGCATCTTGAATTAGACTGAATTGTATACAACTTCATTCACTTCTTATTTAGTATAGAGTATTTGCCACATGCCAAGTATGTAAACCCTACTTGATAATGTCACAGTTTGGTCAGGAAATTCTCCTTTCCCTTTGCTAGGAAAAAATTGGAAATGTTAACTTTGTTATCTAAAACCAAGGCTTAGATTTCTTCAAGGTAACTCCCCAACCCTAAGTGCATAATGACCCTAATTACTAAAGAAGTGAGCTGAACAAAGTAGTATAAAAAAGGGTCTTCATTCTAAGGCTCTCTGTGTGTGAAATTCTACAAAAGTGAAGTTTGGCTCAGTTCCACATTGATCCAGCTTACCTGGATTCCTCTGCCTATGACAAAATCTACTTATCTAGTATTTCCTTTGGAAACAGATTAATGAAGGTCACTTGCCATTAGGATCAGATGGCTCAAGTGTACTGTAAGGAAATCCTAACATTCTCCTGTTTACTCCATCACCTGGCACATGCTAGGGGAAGTTTTCCCAGAATTATTGCCACTCATTTTTCATCCAAGTTGAACTATAAGTTTAAAAGCCTCTGAAAGGCCAGAAATACTCTGCAGAATAACTCACCAGTCCAAAGAAAACAGGCAAGTTGAGTGACCAAAAAATCTGCATGATTAATGTTCCCATGTACAACCTGTGGGAGAACTATGATCACTTATGAGGGCCAAGTTCAAACAGCTAAAATATTGAACATCTTAAGTTTTAATAAAAATAAAGTTTAGATTAATTGTGAATATATGTCAGTGAAATTTAATACTTAACATTCTATCTGGTATGTGAGCACATGTGTTTACATATGTCCAGACAATGACAAAGAAAGAAAGACAGGAAAATCTACTAGAGCTGGGTGTAATTGTTTACTCCTGTAATTCCAGCACTTTAGACGTAGAGGCAAGAGAATTGAGAGTATAAGGCCAGCTTGAGTTATATAAGACTCTTTCTGTGGCCAGGCAGGTTGTCACAGGCCCTAGGATAGAACCAACTGGCATTTTTGTTTTTGTTTTGCTCAATGGACATAAATATTAAACTGACTCTTAATGATATATCACTATACCCACAGATAGATACATCACTCAACTCTCATCAGAGATACTTCTATTTTCCCTAGATGGTGATCAATACAAAGCCCACAAGTGAATCAAGTACAGAGAATAAGAGCCTACAGATTTCTCAGCCCTCCCACAGTTCAGGGATCATTATGGTGAGAGCCAGAGGTGGTAGAAGACTACAAGGAAACAGTGTTCTCCAGACACAACAGGGCAGCTATACATATAACATATATTTATTGTGACAGCATATACAAGCCCCCATACAACCTCAAGCCAGATTAAATCTCAGCCCATGATCTATGTACTGTCCTTAGCTGCTGACAATGGAAGAGTAAGTTTTCTTTAAGAATGTTGTCATCAGTAGGTCAAAGATGCTCCAGTAGGAGGCCACACATCCATGGACGTATAGGCAGCACATATTGGACTTGATTGGTGGTGGAAAAAAGCACACAAAGTTGGGTGGGTAGGAAAGGAGAGGTGTATCCTGGAGTAGTTGGGTGAAAGGATACATATATTCAAAATCCATTGAATGAAATTCTCAAAGAACAAATAAGACATGTAAAAAAAGAAAAGAAAAAGAAGGAAAGGAAGAAAGGAAGGAAGAAAAAAGTACATTTTTTCTGTTAGAGACAGTAAACATTTTAGACTTTGGAAAACAGCATTTCTATGGCATGTTTTCAACTTTGCTGTTGTACAGAAAATTCAGGCATAGACACTATAAAATGAGTGAGCATGGTTGTGTTCCAATAAAACTTTATTTATGGACACCAGAATTTTAATGTCATATTGTTTCTTTTCTTTTGTTAAACCATTTAAAAATAATAAGTTCATTCTTAGTTCACAGACTGTCCCATAATAGCAAGCCAGATTTGGCATTTAAATCATATTTTTTTATCCTGCTTGTTTAACCTTCTCATAATCATCTCATAGAGTTGGAGATTGAGCTCAGTTGGGACAATACTTGAAAAACTTGCATGAAGTCCTTAGTTCGATTCCCAGTACCACAGAAATCAGGTGTGGTATTTTATCCCTATAATCCCAGCATTGGGAAGAGGAGGCAAGAGTATCAGAAGTTCCAGTATCATCCTCAGCTACATAATGAGTTTGAGAACAGCTTTAACTATATGCCCTCTCCCAATAAAAACAAAAAAATAGCAGAGAATGTGTTGAATGCCTTTCATCCCAGCAAAGGCAGGTAGTTCTCTGAGTTCCAGACCAGCCTGGTCTGCACAGAGAGTTCCAGGCTAGCCAGAGCTACACAGTGAGACCCTGTTTAAAAAAAAAACCACAAAAACAAAAACAAACCAAACAAACAAACAAGCAAACAAAAAAGCACTTAATGATATATGAGGGTGGTAAATTTCAGGACTACATATATGTTTCAAGATTCTTTTTTAAAGCCTCATTTTTTTCTATTATGCTAAGAGAAGAAATCAATGTTTTAAAGATGGTTCTGTAAAGATAATGTATTTCTAGAGGCTAGGAGTATTGTTCAGTAGGAGCATGTACAGAGTCTTACATTCCACCCCCAGCACAGCAAAAAAAGAAAAAGAAAGGAAAAGAAAAAGCACATGGATCCTTGGCTTATCCACTAATAATGCTAAACTACTATGGAAAACTGTGTGTGTGTGTGTGTGTGTGTGTGTGTGTGTGTGTGTGTGTGTGTGGTGTTATCTGTATGCTTCTGTGTGTCTGTATAAAAGGGAGAGCAGAAAGCAAGAATTCTTTTAACGTACAAGTTTCACCATCACTACAATCTCTGTGTGTGTGTGTGTGTGTGTGTGAGAGAGAGAGAGAGAGAGAGAGAGAGAGAGAGAGAGAGAGAGAGAGAGAGGAAGAAAGAGAAGAGGGCATTGAAACGACAGGGAGCATGAGTTAGGTGCCTTCTCCCTAAAGCTGAGTGACTAGACTCATTCAGTGCACACTAGCAGCCCCTGGGAAACCAAAGTTAAATATTCCTAAAACAGGAATCTAGTTCTGTTATGAAACTCTTCATCATTTTGCCTCCTGACAGCCATAGAAGTCAGCATAACCAGAAAGGACTCAGAAGACAAGCAAGTAGCATCTTTAATAAAATTCAAATCCAGAGTCTTTGGGGTCTTTCACTGCTAGTCTCTCTCAAGAGCTCACTATTATCAGTGCCATTGCCAAAATTACTTGGGGTTAAACATAGGAGCCTAGAAGCCTGTATTCTTTTGCCTCCTCCTTTAACTTCCCTCTTCCCCAGGAAGTGATTAATTCTGGATAATGTAAAGGAAAACAATAAAAATTTCATTGTATCTAAGTAAGTCTTCTATCAAAATCAAACTATAAATGAAAACATTTAACTCTTCTTCAAAAGTTAAGATACTTACAACAAAATTAGCACTTTGTTATCACACATTTTAGTCACTGCTATATACCAAAATAATAACAATGGCAAAGTAAAATAATCCATGAAACAATTTAAAAAATATACAATATAGCTTGCTGTGAATTTTCTTACTGCCATAATGAAGAATCTTCACATCAATACTTGTGACCTCACCATCAAATAGAAATGAAGTTCACCACTCAATTCATGAATGCATTGCTCAGATTAATAAAACCCCCACGAATTTGAGGTATCAACTCACCTCCCTCAGGCAAAAGCAGAGTAATCATATGTTTTTATACTGAACTGTGTTCTTCTATAATCATTTGAGAGAGTGCATCTGCTTTACAAATGAAACAGTCAACACTAAGAGCAGTAACCATAAAAATATAGGCCTATTTTTATACTATTACTGGTTTATAAAGCAATCATCTGTAATGCTCTCATCTACAAGGATGGAAAAATGATATATAACTGTTACCAAGGAAACAGTAAAGTAAAAACTGCATGTAAACTATCAGGCTGTTTAATAACCAGAAAATTAGAATACAAAAACATCTTCGGACAGAACCATGACACAGTGTGCCACACACAATGAATGCAATGAAGGGCCATAACTCACACAGATGGCTTAAAGGGTCAACACTACTTGCTAGCTAATCTAACTTGGCAGTATTTGTTTTAAATGACAATGATAAGGTGGTACTGGGTTCTTAAGGGGTAATTAGAACTCTGACTTCTCATGTGATTAAAAAGGCACCAAGTCAGTAGATGAATAGTTAAATGTAGGCGTCTCAGAAAGTCAAAGCACTTGGCTTATTGATTCCAGCATAGATTAATATTCTCTCGGAATGCTCTTTAATGACCACTGTCTTTACTCACAGATCGGACACTTGGCAAATATCAGTTACAGCAGATGCTTTCTGAATCAACATTTCAAAACTGAAGTTCCTAAGAACCAAGACAAGGCTAAGCACCAAACCTAGGGTGACTGTGTGTATTTGCCTGTAAGTCAGGAGAATGTGAAGCATTCAAGGCACCACACTGATCAAAGTTAAATCCTTTAGGAAGATTATTCAATCTGAAATCCTGCCGTGTAAGCACTTTTATACTTCATTTTTTTCTAACAGTGTTTGAAGCACACACACACACACACACACACACACACACACACACATCTTTCAAGTGCAGAAGCAAACAGCTGCAGACCCCCTAAAGCCATCCCTGATCCAGTTTGAGCTCAAACTGAGCAAAAGAGGCACTCTAGTAGCTCTAGTAGGCTGTAAGGTTTCTCAGTGGGCACATTGGTTCAGAGCATAAGCACTTTCTCCCTTAGAACAAACATTCCAGTGGATGACAGAAAGCAAAATTCATACTCATTTACTGAATTTTAAACTGTTCTTTAAAAAAGGATTCTAATCCCTGCATCTGTACACACACACACACACACACACACACACACACACACACACACACACACACGGGGAGAGAGAGAGAGAGAGAGAGAGAGAGAGAGAGAGAGAGAGAGACTGGCCTGGATTTTTATAAAACCTCTGACTTGTGGAAACCACAAAGATACATTAGAATCTAGCAAAAATATATATAATACATCTTTTCATTGACATATAATGCCGACTTCCCCAGGGATTCAAAGTTTAAGGACTACATGGAGTCTCTAGATGTTTTGTGAATCCTGCTGGTTTTAGCATGAGGCCATACTCTCAACTGAACTTTTCTCTCCCTGAATCTCATTTCCATCTATCATACAGAGGGTACCACATCATTCCAGAATGGGCCCTTAGCTCTTATTTGATAATTGTCTATTATCCATCCATAGACAGAAGCATACAAGAAGTTAATAGGACAGTGGTGTGAAGCCATGATCCTTTAAATATCAACATGAAAACAAATAATTTGCCATATTACAACCATTGCCTACTTCACACATCTGTCCTCTACTGTGCAGGGACCTCTCATGGGCAGCTCTAATACATATATTTCACTAACATCCCAGTATCTCCAGTCTACCCAGAGTAAGTTGCATGGGGATCCTTTCCTTTGTGAAATATATGCCTGACATGAAGATTGACACATATGATCGAGGGCAGGGAAAACAAAGAGCTGTGTGTTTTGGTAATATCCAAACCAAAGGGCTGTGAATGCCTCAAATAGGGATAGGCAAATCGAAGTCAACATATTTTTCTGCCTCAGGTTTTTGAGGTTGTTCATCCTTGCTTTATACAATCAACATATTTTGCTCTTATCCGGAAAAAAATAAAGGGAAATGTAGCATGGTACTCTCCATACTGAAATTTTTAAAATGCCTATCTCCTAGGGGCTACTTCCCCAATCCTCCAGGGCAGAGGGCTACCTCTACCACAGACTTCCAAGAAAGTGGGAAGAAGGCATGGCTTTCCAACACCCCTCCTACCCAGCTCTCTCAGTTATTGCCCCAAGCACAAGACATGACTTGTTGGGTTCAATGAAGCCTTTGGGAGGACAGCAGGGCAGGAGGTAGAAGAATATTGAGACCAGATACTACTTCGGTGGCCCCAACGTGGCAATGTTACTTACTACTCTCCCATCAGCACTGCTGGCAAAATCTCCTGATTCGATGATTTGTCTTCAGTTTCAATCATAACAGCTACTTAGAAGCACATCTCTACATCTTTAAGGCTTTAGATTTCCACAGTTACTCAAAGAATGGCTGAAAGCTTTTCTCTTCTACCTCCATGACTTTGCCATCTGGGTCGCTGCTGGAGACATCCGGGTCAACCTTCAAACTGACTTTTCCAGAGCATGGAGGTCTAATTTAGATGTGGGAAAAGGGGGGACACTTTGGGTGCTTGCTGCTTGGAAAGCAAGTACCCAAGCTCCAAGTACTTTTGGCTTTCCCTAGCAAAATCGATTACAACCATCTTCTCTTGGCCCTTAACATATAGTATGACCCCTAACCTCCACTGGGGCTTTTCCTAAGGGAAAACAAGCTGCCCTGAATATCGTGTGTGTGTGTGTGTGTGTGTGTGTGTGTGTGTGTGTGTGTGTGCGCGCGCGCGCGCGCGTGCTTTATGCTTGTGCCTATAAAGCCCCATCAGAAAGGGAGAAATAAGTTGAAGCAACCTCTGGTCCTCTGGTTTTGGTCCTACCTTAAGCCAGACTCCTCTTTTAAGCTTTTGCTCTTTCCAGCCCCCAGAAAAATAAAGCACCAAGTTTACGCGGCAGCCCTAGGTGCAAAGAAAACACGCGCGGTCCCTACCTGGAAAGCTTTGCAATCTTCACAAAGCTGAAGACATCCATGCAGGTAGCTGGGGATCCCAGAGCTGTTGCCCCTTTTCACGCCAGCAAAGGCAGCCTCAGAAGCCCCATAGCCAGGACCTCAGTGCGCCTGGGGCTTGAGCGGCAGCAGCGGGTGGTGGCAGAGACCCAGGAGGGCCAGTACCTGGAGGCGGCGGCTGCTACCCCCCTCCGGCCAGGAGCTGCGTTTGCATCCCCAAGCAGGACCATTGATGGGCGCCGGCTTCGGGAAAACTCAAAGGAGAGGGAGCCAGGCTGGGCACAAGCAGTGGGGCGGAGAGTGCGGGTCCTGAGCCCCGCCCCAAGAGCTCTGGCCCTGAAGACCTCTAGGCGCCCAGAGGAGGCCAGGGAGAGGGGGGCAGCTCCTGCTTCCCAGCCCCGGGAGCCTTGTGTCCCACGCACTGAAGATCGCAGACTGAACCAGGAGGCGGCGGGCAAGCTTGGCACACGCGCACGCACCCCTCACAGCACTGCAGCTGCCTCCCTGCCTCCTTCCCCAAGCCTAGTCCCTTTCTCTTTTCCCTACCCCCACCCTCCCAGGGGGAGGGGGCACTCTCCTGTCACCCGCTCCCGGAGATTCTGGATCCTTCAGATCTGTTCCAACAGTCCTTAGCGTGCTGCAGGACCGTAAAAACACCACCTCCAGTCTCCAAAAACCATAGGGAGAGCAGTACAACCACAGGCGGCCCTAGGCTTCCATAAACAGAACTAGGGATCTCGGAAAGGAGCGAGGATAATCAATACAGGATCATTTGTCAAAGGGAAGGGAAGGGAGATGCCCAGTGGAGTGGGATCGATTTGAAGAGCTCAAGAGTTCCCTCTGCTTTCCCTGAACCACTGGAGCGAGACGTGGCTGCTGGGCTGGCTGGAAAGGTGTGTTCTTTGGACAGCAGCACCGCGGCAGCATCGGTGAAATAAGCACAGGGTGCATTTGCGGGGTGCGGGGATAAACACAGCTGCTCCTTACTAGAGCAGAAAAGAACTCAGGGTCCCAGGAGCTGGGGTGGGGGCGGGGTACAGGGCTAATTAGGGGGGGCTGAGGATGACAGGGAAGAGAAGGGTTGCAAGTGGGGTCTGGAGGGCGGAGCAAGCTGCCTTTTCAAATTGAGGGTGGGCAAAAGCCCGAAAGGGGAGCGGGGGTAGAAACCTTGGCCATGAAACAGGAACACGAACACTGAACACTCACCTTAGACAGAGTAAACTCCAAGTTGCAGCCATTTAGAACTCCTAGGCTTGCTTCTCTTTTACATAATTACCTTGAATAATCACGCCTGTTCCTTAACTCACTGCTATCTTTCTTGGAGGCTCAAGCTTCTTTCAGGGCTCCCCCTTTTTCGTCTTTCTCTTGGAGTCTGAAGAAGTCTTCTCGCAGACCCTTCACAATTTCTCCCCAGAGTCTGTGAAGGTCAGCTGGCCTCACTAGGGTGCGTACTCCCACCGGCAGGCAGCTTTCACCTGGCGACAAGGCCACTGCAAAGAGCCAATGCCTCCTGCGAAAGATTGGAGGCTCTGGCTTAGAGGCTCCAGTTAGCCAGTGTGTGTCTCTCTCTCTCTCCCAGGGATTAAGGAAGAGGAAATAGGTTTAAACTTCCCAGACTTCTGCTTCTGCTGTTATATTTAAAGTATTCAGTATTCAGACCCAGTACTTCCATGTTATTTTTAAGGCATTTCTCTCCAAATTAAACATAAAATCAGAAGCAATCTGCACAATCTAGATGAAATAAAATTTAAGCATAAATTACAGATTTTCTTTTGAATAGGCAGGGCAATTTTTCTCTAGCTTCTTATAGGCAGCCTAGTTTAATGTAAATTCTGTAACTTCTGGAGCCCAGGAAGCAAGGAAGACATTGGCTTTTGAACACCCTATCGTTTGCATAAAATAATTACAGTTTGGGGATGCTTTCTAATTTTTAAGGCATTTGTGCATTTGAGTCTCATACTAACTCTGTCATAAGAGGCAACATGCTGAAAACAGAGAAATACTTTCTTTTTATGCCAGTCTATTCTCAAACACAGATTAGAAACACACACACACACACACACACACACACACACACACACACACACACACAACCACAAGAACAAGACGAAAAGAAATCACCTAAAATACCATGGGTCAGAAGAGGTTACATATCTGAACTAAACTTCACAGGAGTTCTCTACTCTTCTTTATGCCAAAATCTCTGTCCAACAAGGACCTATAAATCTCTAAATACTGGGGGGGGGGCTCTATGTTCCAGAACTCCTCTCCCCCTCTTTCCCCTCCTCCACCAACTCACCTGGTTCTAGCAACACTGGCCTCCTTGCTATTCCACCAACTTACCTTGCAACCTTAGGCTTTTATCCTAAGTTACTCCCCTTTGCATTGGTTACTCTCTGAGCCTAGAATATTCTTCCATCAAATAGCTGTATGGTTGGGTCTTCATGTTGTCAACTCTTCACACGAATACTTCTTCCACAGAAATCTGGACTCCAGGTACCCATCAGCTTGTCATTGTTTTATGTGTTGTTTGGCTTTCCTGTTGCTATAGTACTTATCACCTGCTGGCATATTATATAATTTATTGTTTACCGTTTTTGCTTTCTGAATCTTCCACTGGCATGAATGCTGCAAAAGGACAAAAATCTCTTTTTGGTATTGTTTGGGTTTGGCTTTCACTGCTAGACCCCAATGCCTAGAACAGTTACCTAGATATAGAAAGACCATAGTAAATCATGTTGAATGAATGACAAGCTCCTTAAATTTACAGCCAAAGTAACACATCCCAGGCAAGTACTGTTACATCTGTGACCACATGGCTGATGCTTATATACCTTCAAGCCACTGTCCTTCCCCTTATGCCCTCTGTCCTTTTTTGGATTACTAATGATGGTGGTGAAGGCCCTCTCACATTCTCCAGTTTTTTTCCTCCTTGGCACTTCTAACACTGCCCCCTTCATCTGTGTTTTAACATCTGGTAGCAGAGGATCAGCTTAACATCTATTGGCAGCAGACCAATTCTATGATGGGATAAGGGGAAAATCAAGCAATGCTTTTGGAGAGTGTACTCTGAAAAGATGTTTCCTGGGCTGAGGATATAGCTCAGTTAGTAGAGTGCTTGCCTAGAATGCAAAAGGCCCTGTCTTCCATTGTCAGCACAGAATAAACCAGGCGTAGTGGTACATGACTGGAACTCCAGAACTCACTTAGATGATGGAGGCACGAAAATTTGGGATTCAAATTCATCCTCAACTACATGAAGAGGTTGGATTTAGCCTGGCATATATGGGGCCCTGTCTCAAAAAAAAAAAAAAAAAAAAAAAAAAAAGAACTGTTGTTGCTTGTGATAACAGAACTATTGGAAAACTTAAAAAAAAAAAGAGTATCAAATTAAGGAAGAACTAGTGTAGGGTTTAGGGGTATATAGCTTAGGGGTAGAGCACCTGCCTAGCATGTACAAGCCCCTGGGTTCAACCCCCAGTTTTGAACTAAAAATCTATTCCAGATACCACATAGCTATTTATTCATCAGTGAATGTGACAGGAAATAGGCATTTCATGTACTTGTAGAGAAAGCCTCCCCTCAAGACATCTGGTCTACCTGGAACAGCTGGCATTGGGGTTTCTTGCTGTGCCAATTTCTGCACTACAATTATGAATGATACAGATGCCTCCTCTCCACAGCAAAACAGTACCAGGGGAAATGACTGGCTTTTCCAGGCCTTTATTCTCCTCCAATAGAGTAATTGTCTGGTATGTTTTCTAATGGACTGATAGCATTTTCTAAAGCAAAGGGGGCTCTCCCTCCCCACACCTTTGTTTCTTAACTCCCCTGAAACATGCTAACACAGCCAGTTTATACCTCTGAGCCAGCCTGGCAGCCAGGATGAGATTTGAGTGGCTGGTCTGTCAGCCCCATTCCTCTCTCTGTGCCAGATGTGTGCAGCAGAGAATCTGGGAGAGATTTCTTTGTCTAGCACGAAACAGATCTGTCTAAAGCAAACAAAAAGCCCCAGAGTTGAATCTTGAGGACCTCTGTGCTTTTCTGAAGATTGAGCTCCAGTCTGAATAATCTCAAAGGTCCTTGTAGACATTGTAGAGTTACACATCAGAAACTATTTCCTAGCTTTGTGAAAATAACTGCTTAATTTGCTTTACTTAAAATCAACAGACATTCTGACAACCAGCTATATTGTCAAACTCTGTTGAATACATAAGCAATTCAGCCATCAGATTCAGTGTAGTTCTGTAAGTCTTCTGAGACTCAGTTTCCCTGTGTCTAAAATGCAAATAATACTACAATCCTACCTTACTAAAATGACTTGAAATTGGGTTCCATGGGAATTGAGGCACATGGCTGCTAACTCCAGAATTTCCACAAGTCTCTTGACCCTGGGCAGTACTGTTAAGAAAAGTTTCTTCCTTTAAGTGTACAACTACAAAGTTGAACAGGGAGTTGTGCAGGAACTGACCAAAGGTGAACATCACTACCTACAAAAACAAACATAGTGGTGAGGCCAGTCCCCAGGGCCCTGAACTCATTTTATATTTTATGCTCTGGGAGCCTCTCAGAGGCAAGAGGGAGGAATTTCTTCACCATTGTTGAGGCTCTATCTAATTGTTGGGAGTCCACTATGAGGCTAGACATTCTTCATAGGTTAGAGGCTGAGGTTTTTTTTTTTCCTGTATCCACCAATTTGTGGACATTCTCCCATGCAGCACAGATTGTTCTAGGCAACAATGTAAGATTCTGCTCACACAGTCAGCTCATAATGGGAGTGGCTTGTGGTGGTTTGAATGAGAATGACTCCCCTGGCCTCATATATTTGAATGCTTGGTTTCTAGTAAGTAGAACTGTTTGGGAAGGATTAGATGTGGCTTGTGGGAGAAGGTATGTCACTGGCTTTGAGTTTGCAAGATTCGAAACAAGGCCCAGTTTCACTCTCTCTGCTTCCAACTTACCGAATGGGATATAAGATCTTAGCTACTGATCCAGTGCCATGTATTCCTGACTACTGCCATTTTCCCAACCATGATGGCTCACTCTCTGAAACTGTAAACAATCCCCAATTGAATGTTTTCTTTTATAAGTTGCCTTTCTTATAATGTCTCATCACAGCAATAGAAAAGCAACTAAGGCAGGGATAGAAAATAGGCAAAAAGAAAAAGAGAAAAGAAGAGAAGAAGAAAAAAATAAGAAATGACTCTAAGTATGTGAGGTAGCCACTCCTACTTTTACCCCAGGGTATTCCTGAGGAGGGAGAAGTGGAAAATATTTAGATAGAAAGAGATACCTAGACGATGAGAGGAAAGACAGAAATGCAGGATACCCTTGGGAGGACCTAGGTCAATACCCAACAGCCCAGAACTTTATTCCATGGGGCTTTTTATAACAATGTCAAGGGAGAGAGGCAAAAGACCTCCTCTTTGCTTGATAAAACAAAGTGTAGCCCCTTCCAAACACCTGGTACCTAGGCCTGTGGTCCAATCATCCTCTTATGCAGCCCTGCTGGTAAAGCAAGCTCAAGTCTCACTAGGAAACCTCTGTGGGCTCCAACATAAGTGAAAAAATAGACAATGATGATGTACAAAGATTTAAAGTTGCTTTTATTACAAGAGAGTGAGCAGGCAAGTACTTAAGATGTAGTAGTTAGAGAGGACTTCTTTAATGTGACATTGAACCAGAGAAAGGATGAACAGAAGCTGCTCTAACTCAAGGTTCATGATGAACAACACAACACATAGAAGAGACAAGGACAAAATAAGAACAGAGGCCCTGAGGCAAGAACAGCTGGAGTATGCTTGAAAACTCAGAAGGCTGTCAGTATGTCTTCAGACTACTATGTTCAGGGAACAAAGAGATCATTCAGCAATTAAGAGCATTGGCTGCTCTTCCAAGGGACCCAGGTTCAATTGCCAGAATCTACATGTCAAGCATGTAACTACAGACCCAAGGGATCCAATACCCTTTCCTGACCTTCCCAGGAACTGTACACACATGGTGCACAAACAAAGATGCATCGAAAATACCCATAAACATAGTTTTTAATCTAAAAAGAGTACCATGATTTAAAATTTTTAAAAAGAGCAAGTAGTAGCCAAAACCACCTTTAATCTGGCATGCAGAAGACAGAGACTGGTAGATCTCTGTGAGTTCAAGGGCAGCCTGGTCTACACAACAGGTTCCAGGACATCCAGAGCAACATGGAGATAGACATAATATAAACAAACATATATTTTAATACTATCTCTTAGAAGCCTGTTCTTTTCTAATGAGAGACAGAAAGGGAGTGGATCTGAATGGGAGGAGAGGTGGGGAAGGACAAGGGGGTATAGAAGGAAGGGGAACTGTAATTTGGACATATTATGTGAGACAAGAATATATTATAAATAAAAGGAAAGATATTAATGGGAAAATGGAGGAAATGAATGAAGCATAGGCATTCATTGTTCTCTACTCCCTTATCAGAAGTGAACATCTGCTTTAAGACTGCCGCTTTGACATCTCTATCATGATGGAATGTACTCTTGAAATGTGGCCAGAATCAATACTTTCTCCCAGTAGATAGATAGATAGATAGATAGATAGATAGATAGATAGATGACTGTATAGAGGTTTCAACAGTTAAAAGTATGTATTGCTCTTCCAGAGGACTGACTCCCAGTCCCCACATCAGACAGCTTATACTACTTGTAACTATAGTTCCAAGGGGATCTGACATCTCTGACCTCCAGTGGCACCAGCATTCACATGCATACCACCCCTATACATATAATTTGAAACAATTACAAATAACCCTTTTAAAAAGATGCTTGAGAGATAGCACAGTGTTTAAGTTCACTTTTTGCTCTTGCAGAAGACTGGGGTTCAATTCCCAGTACCCACATTGGCTCACAACTATCAACTGCAGTACCAAGGGATCTGTGTTTGTTCTCTATTAACTTGAGTTAGAGTCTTTTGGAATGACAGACTCTCAACTGTTAAATGACTCCATGAGACTGGCCTATAGGCAAGTAGGTAAAGCATTTTCTTGATTGATGTGGAAAGGTCCAGCCCACTGTATATGCTGTCGACCACAGACATGTCATCCTAAGTTGAATAAGAAAGTAGGCTGAAGATGCCGAAAAGATGGCTCAGTGGTTAATAATAGCACAGGATGCTCTTACAAAGGACCCATGTTAAGTTTCCAGTACCCACACAATGGCTCACAGCTGTCTGTAACTCCAGTTCCAGAGGATCTCAAAAACTCTCTGGCCTTCAAGGGCAGTACATGCACATGGTGCACAGACATACATGCAGACAAAATACCCATACACATAAAATGAAATAAGTAAAATCTAAACAAGAAGAAAGAAGGTTAAGCAACCCACGAGGAACAAGCCAGTACGCAGTATTCCCCCATGGATTCTGCTTCCAGGTTTCTGCCTTGCTTGAGATCCTGCCCTGACTTTCCTCAGTGATGGACTGTTACCTAGAAGTATAACATGAAATAAAACCTATCCTTACCAGGTTGCTTTTGGTCATTGTGTTTTATTACAGCAATAGAAACTCCAACTAAGAAAGAATCCAACACCTCTTCTGACCTCCTCTGGCACCAGGCACTAAACATTACTCACATACATATATTCAGACAAAACACATTGAATGAATCTAAAAACAATAAAAATAAATCTTTAAATCTTTTTTTTAAAGATGTGTCAATAAAAGGGATGGAAAGATGATTCTGTGGTTAAGAGCATTTGCTGCTCTTTGCAGAAGATTCCCAGCACTCACATGGCAACTCACAATCATCTGTAATTCCAGTTCCAGGGGTATCTGCTGCCCTCTTCTGGTGCTTTGGGTCCCTTCATATATGCAGTACACAAAGATACAGGCAGGCAAACGCTCATACATAAAATCAAAATAAATAAAATCTTAAGAAGAGTATTGTGTTAATCAAATAGATGAATGGATACAGAAAATAAAGTACATAAATATACACAACTGAATTTTATTTAGCTTTAAAAAAACAAAATAATGACATCTTCAGGAAAATGGATAGAGATGGAAATAAATTCATTAAGTATTAAAAACCAGATTTGGAAAAATACCATCATATTTTCTACTATATTCATAAACTAGATTTAAAAGTATATGTACAGGTAAGTACATGGGGGGGGACATGAAAACAGAAAGAGGACTATGAGGGAGAAGCATAAGGGTAGGGTGATAAAGAGAAGGTAATGTAATATATGTGACATAAAAGCAGAAGGAATAACTATTTGGGGAAAGGTTCAGCAAGTGGAGATTGGGTAAGCAATGGAACAATTAATCAGAGTAAAGATTACATATCTATCTATATCTATATCTATATCTACACACACACACAAACATTGTCATAAAAAACTGATTATTGAGTCTGGAGATATATCTCAGGGATTAAGAGCACTGGTTGGTTGCAAAGAGGACCTGGTTTAATTCCCAGAACCCACATAGTGGCTTACAACCATCCATAACTCCAGTTTCAGGGGATCTGAAGCCCTCTTCTGAATAGTGCTTACACATACATACAGGTATAACACTCACACACATAAAACAAAATGATCTAAAAATTTTTAAAAGAAATTTTAAATGTTCAAAGTAATAACAATAGCAACAACAATAATGAAAGAGGAGATGAGCACTCTGTTGAATGGAATGAGAACTGGTGACTTTGCAGGGGACACAGGTAAGTTCCAACAGGGTATCTATGCCAGAAGAGCTGCCCAGTCTAGTTGTAGAATGAAGGGCTATAGGAGGACATTTTAGCACAAAGCAGCAAGGAAGCATTTCTTTTTTTTTTTTTCGATTTTTTTCCTTTATTAAGAATTTTTCTACTCACTCCACATAACATCCACAGATCCCCCCTCTTCCCTGCCCCACCCCCAAGCCCTCTTTCCTGAGTGCCCCCCCCCCACATCCCCACATCCCCCAAATCGAGGTCTCCCATGGGGAGTCAGCAGAGCCCAGCACACTGAGCCTAGGCAGGTCCAAGCTCATTCCCACTGCACAAAGGCTGTGCAAAGCATCGCACCACAGGCACCAGATTCCCAGAAGCTTGCCCATAGACCAGGGACAAATTCTGATCCCCCTGCTTGGGTGCCCCAAGGGCACATTTCTAAGTTGTCCTGTATTGCACTTTTGAGTGAACCAAGTGTGTGTTGGGGAGGAGGGGGGACAAAGTAACTTTGATGCCTGATTTAATCATCCAGGTATGACACAGAGGTGTCATTGAGCATAGAGAGGAATGGGACAAGGCAGTAATGTATGATAGCCACGTTCAAGAAACATGCCAAAGATGATCTGTGAATCAATAGGATGTAGGAGGCAGGGAAAGAGGCAATGATCAGATTCACTGCTGCATGGTATCTAACAACAAAGTGGTTTAATCATGTGTAGCTTGTAAACTATGAAGGTTCTTCTATACTTCTTTGCCCAAGTACTCTGCCATTCATCTGCTCTTTGCCAAACCTCATGACATGCCAACCCTCATGACACACCAACCTTCCAGGGTGTGATCCTTAACTCTGTGGCCTGCTCAAGGCCCTCAGCACTTTCTCTTTCTTCTATGTCTGCAATTTTTCCTAAAATGCTGGATCATTTCCATGTCCCTCCAGACATTCAGCTCTTTATGCAGTCTTGCTTGCTTGTTTTGGAAAAAGATTCATGTATCTCAGCCTGGCCTTAAACTTGGTATATAAGCAAGGATGAGCTTGGATTGCTGATGCACCTACCTCTCCTCCCCTTAGCTTCCATTACAGACATGAGTCACCCCAACCAGTTTATACAGTGCTTGAAATTGAACCTGGAGGTTCTATGAATGCTGGGCATCCTGGTTAGTTTTTACTGCCCACTTGACACAATCAAGAGTAGCCTGGGAAGGAGTCTCAACTGAGGGATTGCCTAGAGATGTGGGAGGGCCCAGCCCACTTAGGACATTGCCACCCTGGACAGGCAGTCCTAATCTGTATAAGAAAGTTAGCTGAACATAAGCCATAGTTGTGGGAAAAAAATCTCTGATTTGATTTTGAAAGGAAAATTGAGACTTTGTCAATTAGCAGGAGTAGACCCAGCATAAATTGTTGTACCTTTAACTAAAGAGGACATTGAAAAACTATGGACAGAAAGTGAACCTTGGCAAAGAGCTTGCAGTAATTTTTTGGGAGAAATTAACAGCAAATATCCCCAAAGCAATAGAATTGATCTTATAAAGAAAGCTGATTGGATCTCGCCTCGAATTGTATGGGAAAAACCCATATCTGGAGTTCTTACATTTTATATAGATGCCAACAAACAAGGAAAGGCAGGTTACAAATCAGGAAATTTAAGTAAAGTGGATCAAAGTCCTTATAATTCAGTTCAAAAATCAGAATTGTATGCTATTCTGTTGGTATTAATGTATTTTTCAGAACCTCTCAACATAGTTACTGACTCTCAGTATGCTGAAAGAGTGGTATTACATATTGAGACTGCAGAATTTATCCCTGATGCTTCAGAATTAACTTCACTATTTATTCAATTACCAGATACAATCAGGGAAAGGAGTTATCCTTTATATATAACTCACATCCAATCCCATACTGGTCTGCCAGGCCCTCTAGCACAAGGTAATGATGAGATTGATAAATTATTGATAGGAAATGTGCCTCAGAATTTCATAAAAAATATTATATCAGTAGTAAAGATTTAAAAAAGGATTTTTCCATAACCTGGCAACAAGCCAAGGAAATTGTAAAGAAATGTCCTACTTGTTCCTTCTACAATCAGACACCATTACCAGCAGGATGTAACCCAAAGGGTACTCAGAGGAATGAAATCTGGCAGATGGACATGTTTCACTTTGCGGAATTTGGAAAATTGAAATATGTACACCATACCATTGATACTTATTCAGGATTTCAATGGGCAACTGCTTTGAGTTCTGAAAAAGCTGATTCTGTAATCACTCATTTGCTAGAAGTTATGGCCATTATGGGTATACCTGCACAAATTAAAACTGAAAATGCTCCAGCATATGTCTCTATTAAAATGAAACAGTTTTTTGCTTATTATAATATAAAGCATATTACAAGTATACCACATAATCCTACAGGCCAAGCAGTTATAGAAAGATCCAACAGAACTCTAAAGGACATGATAAATAAACAGAGAGGGGTAACAAAATCCCCCAGAAATAGACTGCAAAATGCTCTATTAACTTTGAATTTTCTCAATGCTAATGAGAAAGGAACAACAGCTGCAGAGAGACATTGGATAATAGAAAAAAACTACAGAATTAAATCAGCCTATAACTTCAAGGATGTGCTGACCTCAGAATGGAACCAGGATATGTGTTATGTTGGGGACAAGGTTTTGCTTTTGTTTCTGCAGGAGAAGATAAGCTATGGGTACCATCAAAATTGATAAAGGTTCGATTTGAACAAGAGAGACCTCTTAATTAGAGGAGGTGATAGTTCATCAACTGACATGACCATCCAATTTAAACTAACTTATACCATTAATACATGCCTTTTCATTTAATCAGATATAACTTGCCAAAAGGGAACCTTCCCAAAATTAGCCTTGGGGAAGGGTTTTTGTTTTTGTCTTTTAGGAGAATGAAGGATAAGGAATCTGAAGAACACTGGACAAATGATACAACTGAAGAAAAGGGACAAATCATCTATCCCAGGAAACAGAGTAAAATGGCCTATTGGTATATCATCTATAAAATTTCATAAATCTTCCTAAATGTTTGTTTCTGCTCTTCTCTAAAAAAAAATTAACACTATTGGTCTTTTTGTAGTCCCAGTTCAATTAAAATTTGAAGCTGACTTTGGAGTTGGAGAATGGCTCTCTCCTTCTTTAAACTCAAGCATGTTGTTAAAAGGAAAATGCAAACTCCCAGTATCATACCAGAAGAAAGAGCCATCTTCTGACATGGGACAGGAGAAAAACTAAATTAATTAAGGGACTATTCTATTACTAATCTCAATTCTTTGATTCCATTCTGATTCTTTAAACTTTTCTTAAAGTATGAATTTTATATCAAAATTTACATCTCCAGGAAGAAGATGGGGCCCCACAACGACAATTCCACATGGACAATAGTAATATCACTAAGCTGACAAACATCATCTACAGATCAGCTTTGGACTACAAAGTGCTTAGAGCAATTCTGAGATGGCTAGCTGAGATGATCCAGTTTCAAAGACTAATTGAATAAGGACTTGAGATAAACCCTGAACTTTGGCATTATGGATAACAAAGAATATAGTTACCTTTCCTAGAATTTGACAATTAACCCAAAATTTTTCTTTTCAGAATAAAGATACCTTCGCCCATACCCAGCAGGAAGCAATTTTAAGAATACAACGCCCACATTCCCAAAGGAGTGGTGTGGGGCAGGTGGTTTTTTTGGTCTTTTAATGGGTTTTGGGTCTGGGATAGTTTTCATTGTTTAGGAGGATTGGTTACAAGTTGTTGTTAAGGGTTAGGAAAAGGGCTAGTCAAAGGAGATTAGATTTAAGGTGCTTGTTTAAAAAAAGAGAAAAAAAAATCAACTGCTGACAAACAGAACAGACAGGACATGAAACAAAGGAAAAATCGGTATTCTTGCCAAAACAAGTGTGGTTGTGGCTTTAATAAAAGGCATCTTCTGAAGCCAGGACAATATGGCACCATCCCTGAAGTGAGTGGCCTTTGCAATCTGGAAAAGGTACCGTGCCCTTTTCTTCGAAGTCAGCTGAACAGGGAGTGGGCCGATGGCTTCTGATATGCAATGGAACAGCAGAGGAAACAGTTATTCTTGAAGAATAACTAAGCTCATCCTCTCCATAGTAGACTGACATTTAGTAGAGGGATGTGGAGAAGAATGGGACACACACACACACACACACACACACACACACACACACACACACAGCCAAGAAGAATGGACAGCTGAATTAAAACAAAAAACAAAAAACAAAACAAAACAAAAAAACCATCAATACATAGTGAGGGAGCTAGTAAGCAACATCCCTCCATGGCTTCTGCTTCAGTTCCTCTCTTCAGGTCTTGTCTTGAGTTCCTGCCCTGACTTTCCTCAATGATGGATTGTGACCTTGTCACATTAGCTGAAACAAACACTTTTCTCCCCTAAATTATCTTTGCTCATATGATTTATCACAGCAGTAGGGAAATAAACTAGGACACTAGGGAAGCACTCTACCAACTGAACTACAGTCCCAACCCCACACAGTCTTTTAACAAAATCTCTTAGCACTCACATCTCCTTCAGCAAACCCCCTTTGTTCTGCTGATCTTCATTGCTAGATTCCTCTGAGAAGTTTGGTTTGCTTCCTCCCACCATGCTCTGAATCTAGCCCATCTGTTTTCTTAGATTCAACACTGTGTTGAAACCATTCCTGGACACATAACCAGGGACATCTGTGTGGAAAATCCACCTGCCAAGGCTCAAATCTAATGCTGCTTGACTCAGCTCACCATATCCTCTTCCTAGAAATGCTTCTGTCATACAGCTTTGGGACCACCACATTGTTCTGGTTGTCTTTATTTCCAGCTGCTTATCATTTTTCAGTATCTTCCTTGTTACTCTTATCCCACTCTTCTCCATCATGTTGACCTGTTGACTTCAAAGTTTCAGCATTTACTTCTGCTTGAGTGTCTATGGTAACTTCTTAGGTGATCTCATTATCTTTGATGATGTTTAACACCATCTACAGGGGACAGTTCTGGCTTGGAACTCTCATGACCTTAAACATCTCTGCGTTTGATGTCTAATATGTACCTTGAACTTTAGGTGTCTTTAGAGTAATTACTATAGAGAAGACCTTACTGTGTCCAACTGCTAATACCCACTCCATCCTTCTTTCTGCTTCATTCCAAAATCTAGAAGTCACCTTTGATGTTTTCTCCTTAAACCTCACCTCAAACCAGTCACAGAGTCTTTCAAATCTACTTTTGAAATTAACCCATACTTGATCTATTGGTAGCATGTGCTTGTGATGTCAGAATTCAGGAGCATATGGGAGCCAGAGGCAAGGAGGTTGCCTCAACTTTAAGGCCAATCTGGTTACATTGCAAGCTCTAGGCCAGCTAGACCAAGCTCTGGAGACTTTATATCAAATAAAAAACACAACAAAAGAAAAAAAATCCAAAAACATTTACATATCTTACACACCTCACTCATTTAATCATGGTCACATACCCAAACTACCATTGTCTCTGACCCAGATAACTGCAATGGCCAACTATCTGGTACCCCTTCTGCCTCCACTGGTCCCTATACTCAATAGGACATGCTGTGTCTTTCAGGAAAGTTCTACTTAGTATCCAAATACAAAAATTCCACCCTCACACATTTGTTGTCATGTCAATTCTGGGCATTAAACCTAGGACCATAGGCATGCCAGTCACATACTTTGCCACTGAACTCAATCTTTCTTCTGGTTTTCTACATTGCACTTCATACCATATAATATTTTTTGTTTGTTTTTATTTACTGTTTTCTCTACCAGAATATATGTTCCATAAAGTGAGGGGTGGGGGATCAAGGTTCCAATGAATGAACTATGTTTGATAAACATGAAGTGAACTGCTTAGAGTCATGGGTGGTTAGCAGCAGGGAAAGAATCAGAATCCAGAGTCCTTTGCACTCAGCCAGATAATGTGTCTCAAAGCTGAATTAGTATACAATGCAGAGCAGGTTGTCAGAGAGGAGCCAACCCAGGGAATAAAGGAATACTTCCTGGAGGTGGTAACTTAGATTCAGAAAAGGCACAGTTCATGTGGGATTTTGTGAGTTAGGCATAATATAGTAAGATAATCAAAGGAAGAAAGCTAACCTGGGTGTACAAGGAAGTGGTTTGAGGCTTTTTTTCTACAGGGAAAAGAGAAGGTAAGACTGATGATGCTTGACAGGCAGGCATAGGTCATGGGCACTCTACAGTTTATTGAACTTCCAATTCTAACAAAAAAAAAAAAAAAGGTTCCCAAAGCCACAGCTTCCATGAATTCTGAAGCAGGAAGAAAATACAGAATTATAGTCCTCCATGAGAAGAGGGAATAGAGACCTAACCCAAAGGCTATCTCTTTGACCTTCCAACTAAGACATCCCTGTGAGCTTTCTCTGAACCTAGTGTGAGAGTGGAACCATGATTCTAGTATTGGGGAGGAGGCATGGAGTAGTTTGAAGTAAAAAATGTATAATGTATTGTGGACAGTTTAATTAGATCCTCCTGGTGACTGATGGAAAAGGACTGGAAATAATAAACTCAGTCAGAAGAAGAGAGGCTCTATGGCAGAAACAGGAGAGACAGAGAACTGGGGCTGGGGTGATGACTCAAATATTAAAGTGGGCGAGGCAATGCACTTGTGATTCCAGCACCTAAAGGCAGAATAGAGCAGGCTGGCTGGCTAGATTAGCCACATCTTTGAGCTCTAGGTTCAATGGAAAGATATGCCCTAAACAAATAGGGTCGAGAACAATCAGCATTGATATACATACAACCACTCAGCGATATGAGCCTACATATATTCAAATATCCAAGTGCACACATATACACATGAGAGGGTGGGGAGAAATGATGCAAAATTGAGTTTGAGGAAAAAATGATCAGAACTGAGTGTTTGGTGATGTATGAGAACAGTTATGGTTGGATAAATGAATCTACTAAATGTCAAACTTGAAGTTCGAGCCAAAGGGGATTCCCCTGAGACAAGGTTTTGAAGAAAAAGACAATGTGTTCACTTTGTCACATACTGATTCATGTGGGATGTAAAATACTCAGTCGATGTTCAGGTGATATTCAAGACATGGACCCAAATTCAGAAGGTGCTTGGGCTACATCATTGAGCCATTAAATAGGATGTATTTAGTACGAATGTTAATTTACCTTCTGCAGAGGGCTTTGGTGGTCCATAAGGAAGCAATATTTCCAGTTGTGGGCTATATAGCTAAAGAAAGGGTTTCATAAGAGGCTAGGTAGGGGGCGCGGAGGGGGGGGAGAGAGAGAGAGAGAGAGAGAGAGAGAGAGAGAGAGAGAGAGAGAGAGAGAAGGAAAGAAGGAAGGAAGAAAGGAAGGAAGGAAGGTATTTTTCTTCCCATTTTCTTGCCTTCCCTTTCTTCTTTCCTTCCTTCCTTCCTTCCTCTTTGTTTTGTATCTTTATGCTCATCATAATATTCCACAGAGGTGGGAGGAAAGACTAGAAATTGGAAGGCAAGGCAAGCTCCTTTTTAAAGATTATTATTTTTATTGGTATTAAATAAGAATATGACTCATACTGCACATTTGTAAGGTTTGATTTTTCTAAATGCTTTTGTTCATTAGTCCTGGAAATCACCCTGTAAGTTAGACAAGAAAGGTATTATTATCCCATTTTAGGGATGACAAAGGGGTAAGACCAGAAAAGCTAAGTGGTGACAATGATTCTTATTAAATATGAGGATTATTATACTATGAGAAAGTAGCACTGTTTCTGTGTGATATATTCAGCACCCTGTAGGGACCATACGAATATGGATTTAGGCAAGACAAATGTCTCAAGTTCTACAAATACAATTCCATTTTTTCCCTCTTATGTCTAATTACCTTAAAGGAGAATTGTAACTATTTAAATGTGAGCTATTATTTAAATGGCTCCACACTTGGTAAAAGGGCTTGGTGTACAAGCCTGATGACCCATGAGCACCCACAAAATGTGCATGGAATGAGAGAACCTACTCCTGTAAGTTGTGCTCTGACTTTTACATGCCTGCGTTATTTGGTGATGGATGAAAACTAGTAGGGGTGAATACCAGAACACACACATACTGACATTAGAAAGAACAACAAACAAGGCACTAGGATTTTGATTCCATTCCCGAAGTGCTTCTATAGCTGGCTGTGGTGGGGTGCAGCTGCAAATCCAGCACTCAGGAGTCTGGAGCAAGAGGATCTGGAGCTAGCCTGTGGCACATAGGAATACTGTGGTCTCATAAATAAACAAATAAGCAAGCCAATAAACAAAAGTTAGTCACATGCTATGTGCCTGAATAGTTCTAAGTGTTCACCCACCCCTTCATCTGTGTGCTTTATAGGGACAATGAGCTGCCATGTCCCATTTCCTTCCACTTTCCATGCAATAGAGACACACAAGTGGCTCTTCCTAAAGGCCAAGAGAGGCAAGATGTTCTGAGAGCCCATCTGCTTCAGGAGCTTTGAAATCCAGAAGGAACACATTCAAGATCGGAAACTCTCACCAATCTGCTGTGCATCCATAAGATGAGGGAAAATGAATAGCTCAGCTCACTGGCAGATGAACTTTATTCGAGGTTAAGAACTACATTTGTTATATACACCTTTCCCTAGGCTCATTAAATCACCTAATTCCTTTTATATCTTTACCCCTGCCCTCTTGCCCATATTGTTCTAGAATATACCAAAAGTCAGCTAATGGAGGATTATAATTACAATTTTCCTCCTGAATCCCTTCTAGTGTGATGAGCTACAGAAAAAAAAGGGGGTCATTTTAAAGATCCTACAAATACAGGTTGTCATAATATGACTCTTTATTGTGACATACCATGTAATAATATTTTGAATTCTTATGCAATGTTTTTTTAACAAAAAGAAAGGAAAAAACCATAATGCCCCAGTTGCCTGAGAGCCATTTAGCATTTTGGACTCATTTTAAACCTCTCAGATTCACGTTTACTTTTATGCTGTCTTCCTGACATACCAAAAAATGTTCCTGCACTTTGGCCCAGGCCTAGACAAAAACTAATCAAACCACTTTGAATAACAGCACTTCTGCTTGATGGATAAATTGCTCTAGTCCTGACGACTATTAGGATGATGAACTTTAAGTAAGATGCATGGACAAAACTAGCTGACTTGGAACAAGTCATTACAGGTTTTTGAGTTCTCCTTCATGTATTGATTTAATACTTTACTGATTAATTCACTCAATTAATATTTATTGAGCCATTTAACACACACACACACACACACACACACACACACACACACACACACAGTATGGCAGGAAAGGAATCCTGTCTGATTTATCTTCATTTTGAGGGCTGGAGCAGACTTGTGTTGCCTCTTCAATAAGACTGCTTTCTCCTTCTTTTCACATCCCCTTCCTCAGACCTTCTAATAGGACTAGTCCTACACTGGGAACCCAGGACTAATATCATCCCTCACTGATTCCAGTCTCTAAATGCTGCCCTCAAATCTTGAACTATAGCTATTATCTTTTTTTATTAAAAATCTTCAAAGGGGCTGGAGATATGGCTCAGCAGTAGAAAGTATATATTATTGTTCCAGAGGACAGGAGTTTCATCCCCATCACCCATAGCAGATGACTAACAAATACCTGTAACTCTAACTCCAGGAAAATATATTTGGTTTCTGAGGTCCCCAACACACAAGTGGCACTAATTCACACACACACACACACACACACACACACACACACACACACACCTATACACAATCACAATTAAAAATAAAGTAGACCTTTTAAAAATCATTAAAAAGTTATTTTATTTTATTTTTTACTCATTTATTTAATGTGTTGGTGGGGGTGGAGGTTTACTTGCATGGGGTGGCTAGGTGCGTGTGGTATATGTGAACACACATGTTCACCTGCCATGGCAAGCCTATAGAAGTCAGGTTTCAGTTTTATCCCATCTCTAGAGAAAGGATCTCTTTGTTGTTGTTCCGCTGCATGTACCAGGCTGGCTACCTGCAAGTGTCTATGAATGTCTTGCCTTGCTTGCCATCTCTCTTTAGTAACATGGTACTAAAGATGCTTGTGCTGCTGTGCCCAAATTTATGTGGGTACTAGGGATTCAAACCCTGGTCTGCATGCTTGTGCAGCTTATACTTTATCCACTGAATCTTTTCCATATCCCTGCCATCTATTGTCTTGAGACTTGGCAATAGTAAGAAATGGAGTAAATAACGTGAAGTGTAACAGTGGGCTGGAGGCTAGAAGAAATTTGGCTCTGAGGATATTGTTTTCCTGAAGCAGCCTGCAATGTTGACCTTCAAATTTGCATTTTATAAAAAAGAGTACATTTGCATTTTATAAGATAATGGAGTCTCCTCTTTTTGTTTCTTTTTCTTTTTGCTCTAGTCAATGAATACCTGATTAATTGGTACAGGGGATTAGCTACTAGTTGAGGGTAGAGGACAAAGCTGTTTTCCAAATAGTTATAAGAAACTTACTAAGACAACAGTACAAATAATTAGAGTGCAAGCTGGACAATGGCTATGAGACCCCACCTTGAGAGCAGGCTTCTCTGTTTAGAAAGACCCCCACACAGCCCTGTGGGGTGAGGGTCATTATCTGCAATTTACAATAATACTATGAAGCTCTGGGATGTTGCATGATCTGCCAGTGATCACACAGCCAGCAAATTGGAGGCAACAGTCCTCATACAGCAGCATTCTAATCTCTCATTCCCTGCTTTTTCCTCAGAATAATGGCTACTCACTGGGCACAATGGCCAGGGGACCTGAGGCAGCCATGAAGGGTGAAAATAAGAGATGGGGAGGGGCTAACTGCCCCTGAAGGAAACAGATGAAGCTTGCAAACCAAACTCCTGAAAATGGGGTGGGACTCTGAACTGGGCCTTGGAGAACTGTGGGGGTATTTAGAGAAATGTTCTGGAGAAAAGATGCTCCAGAGGTAATGTTCTGAAGATGCAAATTGTAGGATATATGGAAGAAGTCTTTCTGTTTTTCAAAGTTTCAAGCAACTTTTTTGAAAAAAAAAAAGTATTATATCCAACATAATGCAAGTGCTATACAAATAGAGTATTGAAGAAATAATAAAGAAAAGTATACATGGTCAGTTCAAATATAGTCTCTTCCATGCTCATTGTCTATCTCTTTACTTCCTTTCCAGACTATATATTTCCACTCACTCATATCCCCTTTCATAGCTCATGTGCAACACGTGTTTCTATTGGAGGCCCTGAGTTAGAGATACAAAAGTGTAAGAGACAAATTGTTGCAGTCCAAAGACACTATTTTAGCAGGCCCCATCAGTGACTCTAGAACTGAGATACCACAAGATCCGCAATAGGAAATTTAGCTTAACCCACTGAGCTCTGGAAGGATGAAAGAGGGACAGGGATGCCAGGATGCAGAAATCAACAGTAGTGCGCTTCTCTAGAGTTCACAGCACAGCACAAATGAAGGTGGGACATCCAAAATGGCAGATACAGTTAGAGGATTGGCAAGACTTTGGAAAGGAGGAAACAAGTGCCTCTTAGAGGAATTCACTAAAAACAGAGACAGAGCTCCTGGCTCCTTGGCATCCCAGGAAAAACTCATATTTTGGGTTGGAAAGATGGTTCAGAGGTTAAGAGCACTGGCTGCTCTTCCAGAGGTCCTGAGTTCAGTTCCCAGCAACCACATTCTGGCTTACAACCATCTGTAATGAAATCTGGTGCCCTCTTCTGGTATGCAGGCAAATATGTAGGCAGAACACTGTATATATAATAACTAAATAAATATTTTTGAAAAAACCCTCTGATTTCATTCTGTCTAACTTTCCTTTACCCGCAGAACCACCTAGAGCAGTGGTTCTCAACCTTCCAAATACTGTGACCTTTTAATGCAGTTACTCATGTTCTGGTGACCCCTAATCATAAAATTGTTTTCATGGCTACTTCATATCTGTAGTTTTGATACTGTTATGAATCATACTATAAATATCTGTGTTTTCTGATGGTCTTAGGCGACCACTGTGAAAGGATTGTTTGACCCCCAAAGGGCCCACAATCCACAGGTTGAAAACAGCTGATACAGAGTGTGCCAACAGACCCATAATTTAAAAAGGGAATGGGTCTTTATCAGAAAATTTTCACAATAGACAAACCTGGTCCAGGAAGCATTCCTAATAACAGCATAAATGAATAGTGGCTTTCATTTTCTCACTGCCCTTGCCTGTTTCTTTCTGGGTGAGTCTTAATAAAATTGCCTTTTTCTCTTCTGGCCCGAATAGGATACATTCCATTAGCACCCACAAATACTTCAGCACATAAAGATTTCTCTTTTGAGCTACCTTTCTAGCCTGTTTGGAAGATGGCACCTATCTGTTACTCTTTCCACATCCATCATCAAAACTCTTAGCTTTCTTTGTGAGACAGTAAGAGCTGTCACTCATGGCTCCCTGGAGGAAGATGGAGGGAGCTCTGTGATCCCTTTATTCTCAGGGCACCAGTTTTGGTTCTGATGGGAAGCCATGGTCTTCTGTCCACTATGGATTTTTGCTAATATTACTGTTATCATGTTATTCATTCTGGCTTTCCTTAGGGTGTTCCCTCTCAATTGGCAGGCAGATGTCCTTCTCTATGGTGTTTCCTGGGTCCTGCTGTGTCACTGGCTAGTGGCAAGCTGTGGCTAAGTTGTCAGCTCTCTAATTACAGGACAGTCTAATTACAGACATGTTACTCTTGCAGGGCATTATTACCCAGGCTCTGTCTACCATCACTGAGAAGTAATCTAGCAAAATGTTAGCTACAATATTAAGGGGCTGATGAAATCAGTGATGTAAATTTTCTCATTTACTCCTGGTCATAAGGATGCCCTTGGATGGTAGGAATGGATAAGCTGAACAGAGCTGAAAGAGCTAGAAGGAAACACTGGATAGGATTTGAAGGTCAAGAGAATGGGAAAAGAAATGGGCTTTTCAGTGAGACAAAGCAGAATTTTCTGTCTTCCTCATTCCATCTAGTTCTTGGGAAAAGGATGCTTTGTATTTATTTGTGTAACCCGGTACTAACACTGGGACTATTGCTACAAAAGACTGTGAATGTTGGCAAGCAAGGAGTCTATCTTTTGATTGTTCCTTCCTGAAGTACCTCAAGGCTATAAATCTTTCCCTGTACTGGACCAGGACAGAGCATGGAAAGATAATTTCATTCATTTAACCCCAAGGTGCCTGCCAGAAAGGCCCCAGAGAAAGACCAAGAAAAAAAACATTAATGAAAGGAAGGCCAAGAAATGGAAACCTCCCCATATCCCTTGGAAGGCTGACTGTCGAGATATTAAGAGTTCCAGAGAAACAATGTTGGGCACCATCTTGTGGCTCCTAGTGTGTTTGAGATTAATCAAAAGGAAGAACACTTTCTTTCTAGCAACACCTTCCATATGTGGTCACCTTATGCTTTTATAAAACCTTGGGAGGTACCTTTAATTTCAACTCTAGGTGCCCAATATCTTAGAATATTTAAGGAGAATGTTCCAGAACATTAGCTGAAGGCTGTATTTTTCTAAAATGCTGCAGTATTATTTTTCATATTTTTTTCTGGGCAAATATATAAATCTATAATAAATATTATGTAGATGGTATCTTCTAGACTTGTGCAGTATATAGTCTGCCTAACTATAAGGAGGATCTACCTTTGAGCTGGCAAAGGGCCTCCCACCTGTTTATACTCTAGTTTTTCAAGGTTCTTGGCCATCTTGCCATAATGTTCACAGAAACCAAGAGGACAGTACCCACCATGGCCGTTCTCACTGGATAGATGTCCTATCTTGACAGTTTGCCTGCCACAGAAAATGGGCTTTTCCCATAGGTAAGTCCAGTGAAGCTCTCCAGTTCACCTAAGTATACTTGGGTGGGATCTTTTTTTTTTTCTGTTAGTAGTGCTCACATATCTTCAGAAAAGTTTAAATAACAGATGCCTGTGTCTAATTTACTTGGCTATGTGCTCATTTTCCTCACATATAAGATTAGGGTAACAATTATACCTAACTTACAAGTATATGTTGAGATTCCATATAATGAAGGGCCTCCAGCAATGTCTTAATGTCATGTGGCTCGGAACTCCATTGTAGTTAGAAACAGAAGAAGGCTTCTAAGTACACAGAGCCACATTTTGGCACCAAGTCTATACCTTCACAAGGACCCTGCCTTCAGCCTAAACCCTACTTATTTTGGTGACCCAGAAATGAGTTGCCTCAGAGAATCCCCACAGAATAAGAATGGGACATGTTGCAAGGCTTGAATGTGACTTTGTTTCCTAGGGAACTAAGCACACAGTTCAGCTTCATCTTATGTCAGTTTGGGACAGATCCCAAAGCTGTTTACATTGACAGATTCTCATGCCTGTCCAACCGCCTACTATAAGACCAAAGGAAGAGGAAAATGTTACAATATGCATGCATCACCCTATGTGAAATGATGTTGCCTAGATGAAGTTGTGGCCTAATGCATATCAAACAGTTTCCTTTTCAGAACCTCCACTTACTTTTAAAACAATGTAGGATCTGCCCAGATCTCCTGCTTATATAATCTATCAAATGTACTATGTTAAAAAACCTATTTAGATACTTAAGATATTTTACAAATAAGATAAGGACCAGAGAGGTGGCCTAACATGCATGGATACTTGCCAAATAGCCTGAGAATCTGAGTTTAAAGCCAGAATCCACAGTAGAAGGAGAGAAGTGACTCCTAAAAGTTGTCCTCTGAGGACAAGTATGGCATAAATCTTTAATCCAAGCACTTGGGAGGGAGAGGCAGACAGATCTCTATGAGTTTGAGGACAGCCTGGTCTACATAGTGAGTTCTAGACCATCAAGTTAAACCTAAGAACCTGAATCAGAAAAAAAAAAGTTGTTCCATGACATAATCTCCCTCTCCCTCTCTCTCTCTCTCCCTCTCCCTCTCTCTTTCTCTCTCCCTCTCTCTCTCTCTCTCTCTCTCTCACACACACACACACACACATACACACTAATAAAAATGAAATAAAAAATAATCATAACGTAAAAAATAATAATGACAAAAACGAAATTACTTGTTAACATAAATAGCATTGTAAGTAAAAAAAAAAAAATTCCAAAGGAAGAATAGGGCGGCACTGCTTTACATTTCTGTAAATGTCTTTAAGCTCTGGCTTAAAGAAGGCAGCTGGAGTCTCCTATCTGCTTCGCCATTCAATCTGTTGAGATATCACACATCACACAGCCTCCGGAAAACTCCACAGACACTCACAAGATAATGAGACTGAAAAAAGCCACGTCTTAGTCTTACTAGGAAAATCTTTTTTTGACCTTGCATCCCTCCTAAATGAATCCTGATGACCGCAGGATTCCCAGACCACCTGTGAGGAGTTACTGGAAGTGGGAAACAATGCACTTCAGCTCTCAGCAGGTCTCACTAGTGGGCAGGAGGAGCTTTGCTTATGTTGTCTTTTAGGCAAGCTCATCATACTGTATGCTAAGGTAGGTTCAGTATTAATATATACATTATTTGCATGGCCAGAAGCAAGAAAGCATTAAGCAAGAACTCAGATGCTTTATCTAGGCTCATATATTGGGAATTGAAGTCTCGGCATTTTCAACCCAGTCAAATTTCTTACTATATGGAGATGGCTGGGTAATGAGTACAGATGATCACACAAAACACACAGCATACCTTGCAAAGGCAAACCCTGTCTCATCTGCTCTCCCCTCAAGGCTACACTTGGTATTTTTCCAATTTTACTTTTACTTTATTATTTTATGAGTTTAAGTATCCTGCTTGTGTGTATGTATATGTGTGCTCAATGTGTATGCCTACTAATGGTTGTGAGCCTTTATTGTAGGTGTTGAGAACAGAACATGGGTCCTCTGCAAGAGTAGCAAGTGCTCTTAGCTGCTAAGTCATCTCTCTGGCCTCTATATTTGCTATTTTTAATGCATCTAGCAGAGACACAATTCTATGATCCAATAATAGGAGATAGGTGCTTTATGACAACTTTATGGAGAAATTGTGGGTAGACTGATTGAGAAAGATAACACACTATATAACCATTATTTAAAAAAAACAGCTATGATCACTAATTTGAAGTTCTGCCAATGTTCCCATTTCCATTTCTGGTACCACCTGTCTTCATGATGGTCTCTCAGAATTGTCCTCAGTTGTACAGGAAAATTTAGCTTTCACCCTGAAGAGTATTGCTTCTTACTTGAATGTGCTATAAAGAATACCCTTAATTAATTTGGCCATATCTGGAATGACTCATTAAGAAATAAGAATGCTCACAATATAGCTTTGTTTCTGTTTCCTGTTTCTGTTGAGTGGCATAGGACAGACTTCAGTGTCAAGGAGCTAGAGGCCATCTCTACAGGGTCCTCTAATTCTTCTCCTACACTTGTGATGCCACATTCTGCTCCTCCCAGTTCCTTTAGCCCCTGTATACACAGGGCAGTCCATGAATGGCTCCAACTGAACCCTGTAATGGTAAGTTTCTGCTGTCATTAAAGCCTGGATTCCGTTGTGCACAATTTCCTGACAGCAGAGATGAGTTCTGTGTGACTCTGCTTCTGCTTCATGTTTGAGGAAATTCCCACATCATCATGCTGTCTTTTCTTCTCCAGGCTAAACAAGCTTATCAACTTCCTGAAATTGAAACTCACATTTCATTTTCTTTCCCTTTTATCACTTGCTTAGCTTTCTGTTGGCCCCCCTCAAATTCTTCCATATGCTCTTTGAAGTTCACAATCCCAGATTGCACCCAGCCTCTTATGAGGTTGATTTTTAACCATGTAACAGAAAATAAAGATTAATTCTTAATTTTTTCCCATCTCATACTGGTACATCATGGTAACATGTTAATTTCAGAATTAGATTTGTATGTCTCTTTGTATAACATGGTAAACTGGCCAAGAGAAATACAAGGAAGCCATGAACCAGTCTTAAGGTGTTAAATTCTTTTACATGTCTCACTGGCAAATCTAGTTCATGCTGAACTTTCTATGAAGTTTGGAAAGTGCTGTGGTTTGAAGGTGAAAAGACCTCACAGGCTTCTGTATTTGAACACTTGGCCCTCAGCCACTATCCTTGTTTGCAAAGGTTTGGGATCCTTTAGGAAGTACAAGTTTGCTAAGGGAAGTGGGTCACTGGAAGGGCTCCTGAAAGTTCCATAGCCTAGCTCCTCTTGTGTTCACATTACTAGGATGCACTGTGACTAGCTGTCAGCAACTCCTCCCACCACACTTTCTCTGTCATGATGGACAATGATCGCTCAAACTGTGAGCCCCAGTGCCCTCTCCCTCAAAAGTTGTCATGACAATGAGAAAAGTGACTAAGGCTGAGACTAATGTGGGCCTCTACTCACAAACTGCTTAAAATGACCAGACCAAGTGTTTATTTTTATGATATATGGCCCAATTCTGGATACACCATTATGGACAATGATTGAACACTTGGTCTAAAGTCATCCACCATCATCCAACTAAAGACAGAGAAAAGCCTCTCACCTGAGACCCACATACAGTACTGTTATCAGTGCTGGCTTTAGAGCTAGAAGAGCGTGGGTTTGGGATCCTTCTGAGCCCTGTATATGCAGCCAAACTTGTTAGAGAGGAGAGCCTCCAAGGTGGCTCAGCATCAGGGGAAATATTTGCTGTGAGAGCCTCATGACCTGAATTCCATCCCCTGAACACACAGTGGAAGGTGAGAACTTTGGAAAATTGTCCTCTCAACCTACACATGTATATCATGGCACATGCTCCTGCATGTACACACATACACACTCAAATTAAAGGTTGTTGTCCCCTAGAAGAAGCCAGGTGCAGTAGAAATGGGAGACGTCTTGCCAATGGAAAAGGAGAAGAGGAAAGAGCTGTCAGATGCAGTGACTAGGTTTGTGACACTCTCGTTAAGGTTGTGCACATTAAGAATCACAGATCTGAGTGATTATGTGGTCTAGTGTACGACCGACACCTTCTTCTCATGAGCTCTTTGAGTATATTTCAAATTCTTGTAACCAAATGACTTCCAGGCAATATCCTTTCACTACCAGAAGGCATGGGCATGTCACAAGCTCAGCCACCCTGCCTTCACCCCATCCTCAGTAGCAGGTGTTGTCATTGAGTTCCTGCAGACACTCACTGGAGGGCCTTTCTGCTTCCATTGACAATGACAGTGCCCCAACAGTGACTTGGATATGGCTTTGCTCATTACTAAGTTTGTTAATAGGCAACAGGGTCCTACTGTGGACTTTCATTTTTTTGGACAAAGTATTTGGCCATTTGGTATATAGAAGCAAGGAAAGTGGGGGTGAAAATACTTCTGAGCACTATTGAAAAATGTCTGGATTCTCTACAGTCCACTTAAGTACATGTTTAACAGGTTTCTCAATAGCTCTCAATTAAGAGAGTTCCAGTGGATAATTCTACTTACGAGTATGTTGATGAGACATTAATAAACTATAAGAATTGAAATTAGGAAAGAGTCAGTATTTGGGTTAAAGAGATTTGAGTATGCTTTTGGAAAGAGGTAGGTTTTGATATAGTACTAAGGGTTTCTAGGAGTTATTAATAATTAAAAACATATTTTTGAACACTATATAATTTTCCCTTTGCTATTTTTCAAAGTATCTTATTGTGTTCTAGTAAAAATTATTTAAGCAATAATGAACAGTAACAATAGAATAACCCATATGAAACATGGTGAAAAACAAATAGGAAAACAGAGTATTTAGAGTAAAAAAAACAGTGACAGATACAGCCAAGTATGATTGAGAAACAAAACAGTTTGAATGTGGACATTGGTAAGAATATTGAATGGAATCTGATGAATAAATCTTAAAAAAGAAATCAGTGATTCAGGCTGAAGGAAGGGGAGAGGTGATGTCTGCAGTATATGCAAATAAACCTACAATCTCATCTGAGCTGAAAGCAAGGAAAGGAGGCATGCTGGGTAGAGAGAGCAGGGCCAAATCACTGACACCTTGAGTGCCAGGATCCTGAGTTTTGTGCTAACCTGGAAGCCAGTTGGCATGTTATGTGGAAGTTAAATGACAGCGTGTCCTTTGCTTGGGAGGGGGCCACTTATCTTGGTTCAGTATCACTTGAAGAGGACAGAGTGAAAAGGATAAATGGTGACGTTGAAAGGTGATAGCAGTCAAATTGCCTTCTAAATATTGATGTTTATATCTATAGACCAGGGCTGTGCTCAGCCTTCATCAGAGAAGCTTCTTTCTGCAGTGGGCACCAGTCAATGGACATATGCATAAGAGATCAATGTGCTGAGAAGAGACAGGTGCTTGGGGAGAGGACTCAGTGCTATCAGTTCCCAGCACCCATGTCAGATGACTCACACACACCTGTAACCCCAGTTCCATGAGATCTGACACACTCTTCTGACTTTTGAAGTCACAGGCATACACATGGCATAAACTCATACAGACACACAGACAAACCTGCACACACACACACACACACACACACACACACACACACACACACAAATATAAATGGATCTTTTTTAAAAAAATAAGAGTCTGATTTCTCAGCCTTAAACAGGACATTTGTATTAACCCCACTACCACCACCAAGGCAGAGGAAACATCTTGGGAGAAAAGAAGAAACGAATGTGTAAGACTTGAAGGATTGGGAGAAGCACTGTGAAGTGTCCTCTGGTCATGATATGGTTTCTTTCTTTTTTTTTTTCCAGAGCTGAGGACTGAACCCAGGGCCTTGTGCTTGCTAGGCAAGCACTCTACCACTGAGCTAAATCCCCAAAACCCATGATATGGTTTTTGTACTCATGAACTCACAGTGGCGGTGGTTACCTATACAAGAATTATTCAGGCCTAAGTCAGCCCAAATCCTAGCATAGATGAGTGAGATGATCTCTAGGTCCTGCCCTCACTAGGGAGCTATTGGCAGGGAATACTTGCTGAAATAGGATAAAAATGAAGATTGGTGTGTGAGGTGAAGAAAAAAATGAAAGAACTCTAAAGGTTAATCAACAATTGGTGAATGAATATATGGCAATAAATAAATATTCTCAGATGCCATTTTACCAGAAATGTTTGCCACCTTTCCGCATGATGTCTAATTATGGTATACACAGATTAATAGCCAGAATACTAGGTACTCATGGCACCCATGAGACTTGGAGGATCAAGCAAAGAAAATGACCAGAGCCCCAAATGCCCAGCACAAGGGCTAGTGAGAAGACTTAGCAATTAAGAGCACTTGGGGCTCTTTTAGAAGACCTGATTTAGGTTCCTGGCATCCACATAGCAACTCCAGTTTCAGGAGACCTCCATGGGCACCAGTTATGTACCCCTAGTATACCTAGGAAAACATTTAATACAAAAAATTCTTTGAAAAATTGTCAAGAAGCAAGCAGCCTTTTTGATCTAAACTTCATGAGAAAAGGAAGTTGAGCCATTGGGCAGACTGTATTCCACAGGCTTTCCTCCCTTCCTGCACAGCCAAAGTGGTGCACAGAAGTGTAATGGCAGATGGGGCAGAAGAAACTGTCACTGGAATCACTTTTTCTTTGGTTTCAATGAAGAAACCGAGTGGAAGGGACTGCCTAGTGGCTAAGAAGGAATCCCCATGGCAAGGTGGTGTCCTCCACACACCACTTATTGCCAACAACCTTATAGGACTGCCTCACCTGCTCAGGAGTGTGTGTCAGGAACTCTGCAAGAGTTCAGTTCAAGCATGTGGCAAGTCTTAAAGGCAGACACTGGAAAAGATCAGGGAGACCTTATAAGAACATCCACCCCCTCCCCAAATATAATGTGCAAAAAGAAAAGGCTGATGGATATGACACTTTGAAGAAACAGTGAGAAGCCAAGAGGCTGAGACTGAGAGTAGATATGAATTGAGGTGGAAAATGTGAACAGGCCATGGACTAGTCTAACAGGGGTCAGAAAATACAGAGAAACTCAACCGTCACTGAAATTCATAGAGTCTGAAAGTAATAAGACAGGACTTGTTTGTCATAATAGGAAGTGTTAGGTCTCACAAAAACCCTGGACAAATGGCTATCTGGAGTGCCTATGTAACATACCAAAGCTGATGCTGCCCACTAGTACCTGTTACAGTGTCCTGGCTCTTCTCAGCACTTCTCACACAGCCCCACATCTCCTACCCTAACCTTCTCCAGCCCCTGAGCTTCACTTCCCCTCTCCCAGCTTCTCTTTCTTATAACTCAGCCATGTTGGGTACTCATTCTAATGATTCTTCTCTTGGTCCTTGACTCCTCTCTCCTCTTCTCTCACTCTTCCCCCCTCTTCTCTCCTCTCATGGTCCAGTCTATTCTGTTGGTCATGTTCAGTCTGGACTCTCTTAGATGCCTCTGGCTGTTCTCTCCCTCATATCTTCAATAAAAGCCTTCTCCTCAACCATACCTAGGAGCAGTCGCATCCTCATTTTCATTCAGGAGATTGATGGTAGTCAGAAGGGAAAACTAAGAAAGAAGGATTAGAAGAGGAAAGAAACTACCATCTAGGGCATGTCTCAGTAGCAATGAGCCGTTCACTCACAAACTGATGGATGGAAATGAAAACTCAAAGATGTTTCTTTAACTAGGTTAGTTTCTGTAACTAGGCTAGAGAGGCAGAGTGGGAAAGGGAAGAGAAGGGATGAATGAATGCCATTGGGAAGCAGGGATCCACACAGGATTGAATTTACATCATATCAAGCATACCTGATAAGGCCTGCAGGGCCTGGGAGGGGAATTGGGAGTCACAGCAGGGAAGAGACGATGCTGTAGGAATGATAATAAAATCCAAGGGAAGGGACACAAGTTAGTCTCCCATCTATTACATCCCTCAGATTTATGTGACACAGAGAATAACAAGAAAGAGGTTAGGACCCTCAGAATTAAGAGAGAGCCAACACATGGACCAGGGTACCCAGACAACAATGTCAAGAACACATTACTTTAGGTGATCAGGTACAACATTGAACAAACTCCACTCCTTTAGGAATGGCTCAGCTATTCAGGATGCTTGCTGCATCTTCCAGACAACCTGAGCTCAGTCTCTAGATGCACCAGGCATCTCACAACTGCCCGTAACTATAGCTCCAGGGAACCCAATGCCTTCTTCTGTTGTTCTAGGTGTTTTTTTTTTTAAGTTTAGATTTGTTCACTTTATTTTTTATGTGTGTGCTTTGCTTGAATGTATGTAGGCGTACCACATGAGTGCCTGGGGTCTACAGAAGAGGGCATCAGTTCTCCTGAACTAGAAGTATGGATGGGTATACTGGGTACTGAACTTGAGACCTCTGCAAGAGTAATAACTACTCTTAATCATTGAGTCATTCTCTAGACCCCATCTTTTAAAGAAGATTTATTTATTTATTGATTGATTGATTGATTGATTTTGTGTATAACTGTACCTGTATAAGTTCATGTGTATCACACGCATGCAGGTACCCCAGGAGGGCAGAGGGCATCAGATGCCCTAGAACTGGCATTATAGGAACTAGGTATGGATGCTGAAATCAAAACTGAGCCCTCTGAAAGAACAGCAAGAATTCCTAACCCCTGAGGCATCTCTTCAGCCCCAACCACCACCCTTTTTCACTCTCCATGGGAATTATATTCATAGGCACATACTTAAATGCAGACACATACATAGATATAAATGAAGGATAAAATAAAAATCTTTTAAAAAGAGGAAGAAAGGGGACAACTAAGAAAAAATAAATAAGCACAAAAATCAGAAATTCTGAGCCCAAGGAGAAACATCTAATTTCATTTCCCAAACATTCTTCAGATCATAGTCTCATAAAAAAGCAAACAACACCCAAATGTTCTTCCTGAAATCCTGTTCATATGGCACAGAATAATTCCATGTTCTTGCTTCTTTCATCAAAGTATTATTGGCTTATTCCTGATTGCATAAAAAGAGGGATAAAAATTTATCTCCATGATCTGCCCCTATCCATCGTGAGCCCATAATTTAGGCATGAGAAAGCTGGTCCCACTCCTAATAGGAGAGAGCCTCCCTACCCTTGGGAAAACTGGCCCCACCCTTCACCCTCATCACAGGCATGGGAGAGCTGGTTCTAACTCACTTGAGGATGGTGGCTCAGTGGATACTCCCCAACATCTACCCCATCTATGACCTGCTGGAGCAGATAAAAGACTGGTCCTGTGAAACCATAACTACAGGATCTCCATGATTAAGAAATGGCTGGGGTCTAGTATTGATGATGTAATAGAAGCCAGAGGCCTTGAACCTGACCTACAACACACTACAGATTGAATACTTGCAAGTAATTGTTTGGACAAAGTGGTATACTGCATGATACACAGCAGCTCCCAATCCCACCAAGATGAATGAAGAATTGATGGAGAGTCAGGAGAGATGGAGGAGTGAAATAGATTTTTTTGTTTGTTTGCTTTTTATTTTGTTTGTTTAATTAATATTTTTATTTGAATTTTTATTTATTTTATTTTTTAATCTTATTTTTATGATTTTGTTTTTAGTTTTCCTTTGGGAGGACATTATAGGGGTGAAGGGCAGATATGGAGGGACTGAGAAATAAGTGGAATTTGGATGCAGGATTTGAAATTCCTAAAGAATCAATAAAAAGTTATGTTAATAAAAAAGTTATCTCCATATTGCTGGGCTGGATCAACTGCCATAAGGAAAGAATTCATCCCAAAGAATTCCTTTAAATGACTGAAAGTGGCATGGCTCCATTACTGTGGTGTGAACAAAGTAGAAGACAAATTTTTTTTTTAGTTAAAAAAATTAAGAATGAGGCAGACAGCATGTTCTCAGCATGTACAAGGCTCCATGTTTAATCTCCAGCCCCCAAACCAAAGCAAAGAAAACAGAAAAGACATCTTAGGGGTAAGTAAAGCTCGGGCATAGTTCAAAGCACAAGGTCATAGCAGTAACCTATACTGTAAATACATAGAAAAACTCATTCAAATTAGGGGATGAGAAAAAAGTAAATGTGGGATATACCAGAAAAAAAAATGGAAGTGGTCATAGAATCATACAGAACATTAAGATTACATTTGAAAAATGATTTTTGTGTCTTTACTATCCGTTACACAGTTAAATCATTATTTTTAAATTGTTAGGACGTAATAAAAATATAAAAGATGGTTATTTCTGGCATTCTAGTTCAATAAGAAAAGAGTTTTCGCTTGTTAGAGTAAATTGTCATAGATAAAATGTTATAGTCAAGTGCCATTCAGTAAATAAGAAGCTTACACAATGTGGTTTTATGAACAAAAAGTCAAAATTGACTGGCTAAGTAATATTTCAATTTTAAAAAGATGAGGTCGAAATATGCATGAGTATTTAAAGACTAAAAATATTATTGTATAAGCTTTTCAGGAAAGGGCTATATTATTTACATAAAACAGCAGAGAATAAGAACAGCTCTGCAAGAGAGATTGATTCACTCATTTATGGTGGAATGGGAATTCATGTTTATTTGATGCAAGTCATGAGAATTATCACAAAGCATTCTATAAAAATGGAAGCATGTGATTTAAATTTTTTTGAACTATTTTCTGTCCCTAAGGATGGAAAGAAAAACCAAAAATTCACAGAAAAAGAACAAAGTAAAACCATTCAAGTTTAAGAAAAGAACACATTTTGCTAGAGAGATGGCTGAGCAGTTAAGAACACTTGCTGTTCTTCCAGAGAACATGAGTTAGGAACCCAGCAACCAAGTTTGCTGGGGCTTTCAGTGTTCTGTAACTCTAGGTCCAGGAGGCACAACACCATCTTCTAGCCTCCATGCACAACCACATATACATGGCACATTTACATATATATACATATTTTTTTTGAAGAAAGGTAATACACAAACATTTTGGAAAAATGAGAAGAATGCTGGTTGAAAGAAAAGGAAAAAATTGGAAAAATATGTGGGAAAGCTCTTAAGTATATGTCTGGCTACAAGAAGCAAGATATTTAAAGGTGAACTTGAGTGAGAACAAGGCTGTGTAAAAGAAAATTCCAAGCCAAGAATGGTGGCATATACCTTTAATACCAGCATGAGGAAGTAGAGGCAGATGGATCCACACAGGGAGTTCAGGCAACCTACAGCTACACAGTGAGACCCTGTCTCTAATAATGATAATGATAATGATGAGGATGATGATGATGATGATGATGGTAATGATGATGATGATGGTAATGATGATGATGATTATAATGATGATGATGGTGATTATGATGATGAAAATTCCCAGTTGACTGCATAACAAGTAATCATATGTATATTTGAGACAGGGTATTACTGTGTAGCACTAGCTGGCCCTGGAAATTGCTTTGTAGATCAGATTGGCAATGAACTCATAGAAATTCACCTGCTCATACTAGTATGAGCTACATAAGACTTTGTTGCAAAACAAGCAAACAAGCAGAGATTAAGGGAGAGGAAATTATTGGAGCCATTTAAATTTATGTGAATAGTAATTTTATATTCTTATGAAAAGTTCTTAAATGTTTTTAAAATAAAAGAACCCTTCATAACTCCAAATGTTTATGTAAAAGATTTTTTGGCTGTGTTGTAAAATATTTGTTTACACTGTGACAACGTGTCTTTGCCACGGTGCCTTTTGATTTGTTTAATAAAGAGCTGAATGTCCAATAGCTAGGCAGGAAGGTGTTAGGTGGGACTTCCAGGGACAGAGAAGACTCTGGGAAGAAGAAAGGTATTGACACCAGGAGATGCAGAGCAAACAGGATGTACAGGAGGAGAAGAAACAACCACAAGTCATGTGGTAGAATGTAGATTAGTATGAATGGGTTAATTTAAGTTATAAGGGCTAGTTAGGAACAAGCCTAAGCTATAGGCCTAGCTTTCATAATAAATAAGATGTCTCTGTGTCCTTATTTGGGAGCTGGCTGGTGGGACAGAGAAAGACTCATTACAGGGCCTAAGAAAGTGCTCAGTAGTTAAGCACACTTACTATTCTTGCTGAAACTTGAGTTCAACTTTCAGCACCAACATGGTGGCTCACAATCATCGCTAACTCATGTTCCAAGGGGTCCAGCACCTTCTTCTGACTTCTGCAGGCAACAGGCACACATGTGGTTTACATATATACATTCAAGCAAAAATAATATCATAAACAGAAAAATAAAATAAATAAAAATTAAAAGCTTATCATTCTGCAATTTCTAAATTTCTAAATTGTTTTGTTGTCTTATAGTTGTGAATAAACAGTAGTTCTCTTCAGATATTTGGTTGTAAATGACAGTATTACAAATCAGATTAGCCTAAACCATAAGGAGTGCATGTACTCAATAGTAGTGTGATGACTAATGCTCCCTGACAAAGATATTCATAAAATACTCCTTATAACTGAATTAAATTTTTTAAAATAACACTAAGTTTGCAGTACTCTCTATCCATGTTATTTAGAAGCTCAAGTGTCTACTGGATACCCAGAAGATGGTGTAAACCTGTCTACTACAAAAATCTCTAAGCAATAGTTTCACTACATTGTTCTCACTCCCAGACAGGTCCTTCCATGCAGTTCAATGTTTTCCTTTTCCTTAATGAATAGGAACCTCTTGATTGAGGCCAGATGATGGACAAGCTAAAAGGTGGCAATCTTAGAACAAAAGCAAGAGAATTTTCCATCTCAGACACCTGAAAAGCCTAAGGAGAAATCCAATTGTCTTGTCACAACTCACACTTTTTCCCTATGAAGTTCTCATTTAGCCAGGAGGATATGTACTTTAATTGGTCAGGTTTGGGTCATGCCATTTTGTGCCTGAATTATATGGATGGGGAAATGGCCCAATAGGTTAAGGGCTTACCATAAAAGAATGAGGGCTCAAGTTGGGAGTCCTAGCATGCACATAAACAGACAAGCATGGAGATATGCATATGTAACCCCCAAACTGTACAAAGACAGGAAGATCCTGTCCAGCCAGTCCTGCTGAATCAGCAAGATTTAGGCTCAGGGAGAGAACCTGTCTCAAAAAATAAAATGAAGAGTGATTGAGGAAAGGCCTTTGACATTGAAATCTTGCCTCCATAAGCATACACACACACACACACACACACACACACACACACACACACACACATACACACATACACATATGCACATACATGTATGCATGTACAGAACACAAATACATGCAAAAAGAAGTGTAGGTATTTGCAGATTAAATTATAACATACTAGTTTAAAATTACATGGTCAATATTTGATAAAATTCAATACTGGACCTTCCTTTAAATAGTAATTTAAAAATACAATTTTAAAAATAATATAAAATGCAACCAATATTAAGTTTTTATTATGTTTTTTCATGAATATCCTTAATTCCTACCCTTAATTATGAATATTGTACTAACATAAAGTGGCCTATTTTACATTAACAAATGACTGGAAGTTCAGCTGTTAGGAAGACAATTATTAATAGCCAAAGCAATTATAAAATTCCAATGTGTCCATGGCATATTCAAGCCAAGACAAATTTGCTTTTATAACATGATTATGTTTCAAATGTCCTTGAGGTACTGGGGTAGCAGAATTCTGGAAAGTTAGTGGTGGGTCAACTCAAATGTAAGAACATTAGAATTCTTCTACTAGAATGGCATACCTTCCTCCATTTATTAATTCATTGTCACAGAGCCCTCTCTTTGTGCTTAGAAGAGTTTGGTCACACCCGAAGAACAGTGGAGGCAGTGGTGAAAGATTCCCAGAGTGAGTGCAGTGAAGGCTCTGAAGCTGAAGTAGGGTGTCACTGTCTTACAGAACAATGAGACTGCTTTCATTCCTTTCAAGGTGAACTCTGGTGTGAACAGAAGAGTGGGAAAAGATTTGAATTCGCACAAAAGATTTACTGAGTAGGATGGAATGCTTGAAAACATATCTGTTATCTCTTGTGGGGTTGGGGGCAACTTGCTTATAGTTCTATGAGTCACAGTACTTATGGGGAGCACAATAAATCAATACTGGATGAATGAGCTGGCTTCCCACTGCTGTCCCTTCTCACTTGGTGGACATAAATTTAACTTTAAGGCTATACACAAAAAAGACACAGCTATTCTTCATCATTCTCGTCCGATATTTGTATCATCAGCAATATGCCTACTCCTTTCAGACATCCCTGCTAAGTGTCTGAAGTAAGGGATAAGTGGACAATCAAGGGGGTTATAAGAGGCAATGCTTTTTACATTACTGCAACTGAAATAATAATAAAAAGACGTATTTCACATGATTGTATACATACATGCCTCTCCCACACACAGGATGTTCAAGGTAACAGAAATTCTAAATGTTAATGATAAAGCAGATTGGAATGCAGCCAGAAAAAAATATCATTCTCATCCTTAATGGAAATATTAATAAATCAAAACCACTAATTTCATATGAAGTCTTACCCAGGATCTTGGTTATTTTTAGCACACATGAGTAAGACAATGCTGCAGGTAGTTTGTGCCAGCACCATAGCCAGAGGAGCAAGTGCCAAGGAAAACAGGGCTAGGATGTCTCAATCAAGGAAAGCAAAGACAAATACTCAGCCTCCTCCAGAAGACAGCTACAGCTTTGCTCATGTGCAAAATCGAATGGCAAATGGGATGGAAGGAGTCCCAAGTGCATGAAGGGAACTTCTCCAGCATACAGATAGTTACGCACATAACCAAGGAGCTGGGCCTGAAGTGTACCTTGCTTGTCAGGACTAGAAAGGTCCTGCAGGGCTGGGATTCTCACTTCTGGGAAGGAGGGAGACTGCTGTCTGTAAACAACAATAGAGTTTGCTAATTAGCACTTGATAAAGCTACATCAAGCATGTAGATGAAGGTCAGTATACAGACAGTCTGGACTTTAGATCCTTGGCCAGGTTCTATACTTACTCTGTCTTGGCTAAATATGTGAATCCCTGCCTTTGGCTTCTTGTCTGTAAAATAATAGTAACATCTCTTCATAAGGTTTTTAGAAGGATTTGGTGACTATGGAGTTGAGTAAACAGTAGGGCCTCAAAAATAATTAATGTTTCTCAGAGATGACAATAACCAAGAACAAACAAGATGGTGTGTATGTCCTGGTAGATTCATTAGAAAAAAAATTAAGCAATTTAACTGTTTTTACATGTGCATGGACAAAACTTATAGGATATGGGTAAAAAAAATTTTGCATATTAAATACTCTTGGGACAATAAGAACAAGAGTCTTTTAAGGAGGTCAGCTATGAAAATGAAGAAAGATAACTCAGTAAAGAGTAAATCTGTAAGGTATTAAGTCACGGTCCACTCCCAGCCTTCTGTGTCAGAAATTCTAGCTCTAGACACTAATCCTACCCACTAATCCCATGACCTTTTAAAAAGGATTTATTTTTACTATTTTTAATTATGCATATGTAGGGGTTGGAAGAGAGGTGTGTGCATGTGAGTTCAGGTGCCAGAGGAAGCCAGAAGTGTCAGATCTTCTGGAGCTGGAATTACAGGCAGTTGTGAGCCGCTCAACTTGGGTTCTGCTAATCAATCTCAGCCTTCTGCAAGAACATCAAGCACTTTAAATTCCTGAGCCATATCTAACCAGCTTATAATTAAATCTTTTGTTGCTTTGAGAGTGGGGGTCACATTTACCCAAGGATGGCCTTGAATTTACTACATAGATGAAGATGATCCTGAACTCCTGATCTTCCTGCCTTTTAAGCTCCCATGCCTGACTTCTTATAAGTAAATATTAATGTTAAAAAGCCAATCACCAGGCCGGGTGCTGGCAGCGACAGCAGCGGTGCACGCCTTTAAATCCCAGCACTGAGGAGTCAGAGGCAGGTAGATCTCTGTGAGTTCTGAGGCCACCCTGGGCTACAAAGTGAGTTCTAGAACAGGCTTCAAAGCTACACAGAGAAACCCTGTCTCAAAAAAAAAATGCCAATCACCAATAAGTTATTTTCCAAGATATTTAGAAAGAATACTAAATATCTAAGTATCAGTGATAGAACTCAACAATGCTCACTTGCTGATTTTAAACAGTATTTGTGGCCTGGTGTGGTGGCACACACCTTTAATCCCAGCTTTTAGGAAGCAGAGGCAGGGGATTTCTGTGAGTCTGAGGCCAGCCTGGTCTACACAGTGAGTTCCAGGATAGCCAAGGCTACATAGAGTGATCTTTTCTTAATTTAAAAAACAACTCTTTGTTTTGCATCTGATTGTGTATGATATGGCATTAGCAATATGGTTCCAGCTGATGAGATAAATATGTATTATTAAATAAGACCCAAAGTAGTCAAAGATTGTATTGATTTAATGACAAGTAAAGGAAATCAATTAAGCTTTTTTTTCCTGCTGTAATTCTGTGTCATGTTCACATGAATATCATAATTCTAAAGTTTGAAATGTAAAATAAAATGTTTTGACCTCAGCTGGTAGTATTTTCTCAAAACAAATACTATAAGATAAGCACTGAATAATTACTTCCTCATATTATGCTGGAATTTTATATATAAAAATGATAAAACAACCGTTCAGTTCTATAGAACACTCAATTACTCAGCTTCAGTCTCTCATAACATGTTGAAAATAAAATGTTTCAGGGTTCTTATGAGGAAAGTACTAATTAATATGGTAATGTGTAACTAACACATTAATTACATATTATATAATTAGATACATAAGTAACTGTATGAATACACAACTCTGTACTTTAACATATGTAAGCAGAGAATAAAATATCTGAACAGTAATTATTCTTTTATTTTCATTGTGAAGATTGCCATTGCTGTTCTTAAATTTTACAGGGAAGATAGCTTAAGAGTTGAGTGCTGTGTACACGTGGGAAGGCTTGAAAGTTTCCACTAAAGTATTTATTTTTGAGGTGGGACACAGTCTCTACTTCTCTTTCCAGTGTTTTGGGCTTTGCTCTGTTTTGTTGAATTTAATTCACCCTGGGTTAACTCAAGATTTGAGGCAAGAAGAAAAGCCAGGAAAACCAAGTTTGAGATCTATATTCTTAGCCGTGAAGCTAAACTCTTGAGCAAAAGAGAATGTCTCATTGCATGATCACCAGGATGCCTTAGGCCTAAGGTTGTCTACACTAGAAAAAGACAGAAAGGAAGAGAAAAGGATGGAATTTTATATATAAAAATATATAAAGAGAGGGGAGGGGAGGGGGAAATAAATGAAAAGAAAGGCAATGAGTACTTTGTAGTGGGAATGGGAGAGGGACAGAAATCTCAATCCTATCAAGAAATACCTTAGGTAAATAAAAAAAAAAATCAGGAGAAGGTAAAACTCAGTGATAGATGAGTTGACTAGATCAAGAAGGGAGGAAGTAAAGGAGAGAGGGAGGAGGATGTATTAAACTGGGTAAAAGAGCATTGTAAAAGAAAAAACACCTTCCTTATATAAGTAAATTATGGATATACTATGAGGTGACTCACATAGGCAAACTCCCCCTATGCCTTCCCAAATGGCAACCTCCTATTAGGCACTGTTTCAACATGATGGTACATAGATATGCAGAAGCCCTTTCAGGAAAGTTTTATTTAGTAACTAGAGTACTCATCATAGACCATAAGAAAATGTAGTGTGGTCCTGTTATGGTTTATGTCTAAAATGTCTCCCCTAGAGGTTCATATGTTGAAGCTGATGCAAAAAATGTACAGAGGTAGGGGTCTTTGGAAGGGGTCAAAAGATTCAGGACATCTAGATGGAGGAAGCAGGCAATGCAGGTATACCATGAAGAGATCTTCTCTCCCTGTTCTACCTTGCAGCCACAAGACAAACCCTTCACTATTTTGTCCCTAGTGAGCTTTCTGTCATGATGTCTTAGTTTATCACAGGCATAAAAGCCACAGAGCCAAGTGCCCATAGAAAGAAACTTGAAAAGCTGTGAGTCAAAAAAATGAAATCTTTCCTACTTTTAAGTTGCTCATGTTAGATGTTTTGTCACAGTGACAAAAAGTTGACTAATACAGATCTTATTTTCAAGAAAAATATTCTCAACAAGAGCTGGAACTCAATTTTCAGAAACTCTTTGAAAATGTCTACTAACTTTGAGGCATCCATGACCTCAGATTGAGAACTCTTTTTGATTATGAATGGTGTTTTCCTCTACTGTAATTCTTACTAAACTCTCCTGCCTCTTCTAACTGTGCCTCCACTCCAGAAGTTCTTATTGCCTTTCAAAGTCCTTGGCACATTTTAGTGTTGGCTGCCAAGTCTTCAATATAGGGACCTCTGGGGAAGCCTTTTAGACACAAATTATAACAGGGACCACATAAAAGTTTTCTTAAGGTCCATGAAAAGTACTCTTAACAGTAACGGTCTTACACAGGATGACTGGGAATAGGAAACACATACCTTTACAGCTGTTAAAGTCTTCAAAGCACTCTGACTTATATGCAAAAAAACAGAAAAAGTCAATATCAAAACAAATCCTGTATGACCTTGAAAGCATTGCATATTGAGGAAGAATAGAGCAGGATAACACTGAAAATGAAGTGGACAAGGCCTATTGGAAGTATTCTTACTACCTGTACAAAAATACCTATATAGCACCACACACACATGCACACACATGAGAGCACAATTTCACACAAATCAGGAGACAACTTGAATAGAATATGATGCCATCTTTTCTTTGGATGTTTTGACACATCACTCATGTGTTTTCTAGATTAGATCTATATATTACTGCCTTTGTTAGTGCTGCTCTCTCTTACAGAAGATCAGTTAGAAGCATCAGGATTCTTTTCTACCTTGATTTGAGAATCAACAAGATTAGGTGAGTTTTAAAAAACCTGTTCCATGAAGAGGAAGGGGAGAAGAAAGATAGAGTGAGCCATTGTATGCTCAGTTCTATCTGAAGCTCTGTGATGGTTTCTGTCAGTTACACTTTGAAAAGGGTATAGATCAATTCTCATGTATCCACAAGATAGAGTTAAATGTACAATAGGTATTTTCTATAGGATAAAGCATGAACTATGAATGCAAAATCAAGTTACAAAGCTGCACAGACTCGAACATCTAAATTAATATATAAAGGCATGCCTGCAAACAGATATCCACACACTGCAGAGAGAGAACGGGTGGATCAGTGCCCTCTGATCCTCACACAAGTGCTGTGGCCAGCCAAGCATAAAGACCACATCTTTAAACCCAGAACTGGGTAGTCAGAGGCAGACAGATCTCTGTGAGTTTGAGGTCAATCTAGTCTACATAGGAAGTTTCAGGGCAGCCAGGGTTACATACTAATCAAAATAAAATCAGACCAAAATGAAATAAACAAACAAAAATAACCCACAAAAATATATTCAACAGAGCTTTGAGACATGTCCTACTTTATGCCAGTAGCTCTTCTTGAGGGACCACAATGTGCCATAACCTTTGAAAGCAGCCGCATTGGGGGCCATTAGTTTATCCAGCTTCTTTCTCCCACCAGATCAGCTAAGAAAGATAGGGGAGCAATGGGAAGGAATGAAGAACTACAAGACCAAGGAAGAAAGGAGCAACAAGGATGATAAAGCATATAGACCATGCAGGAAAGCAACCAATGAATGCAAATAAATAGAAAAAACAATTGATAGCAAGTATCTGAGAGAAATGATGAGAAGTCTCAACCTGCTTAAAATCTAGTAATTTCATTTTTAGATTTCAAACACTGTTCTGTAAAATGTGAGGGTTTTCAAATTTGAAGAATGGGGTGGTAGAGATGGCTGGAGAGCATTTGAGGCAGCTACTGTTCTTGCAGAGGACCTGAGTTCAATTCCTAGTGCCCATATCATGTGGCCTGTGACTCCTCTGGCTCCAGGGGGGATTCTGATGCCTTTGGCTTTGCCCCGGTTAGTGTTATTTCAAGTTGACACAAACTAGAGTCATCTGAAAGGAGGCTACCTCAATTGAAAAAATGTCTTCATAAGATCTGGTTGTAACGAAAGAGATACCATGATAGAGGGTGACATCATGGGGATAGGGAGAAACAAGGTGCTAGGGAGGTTCCCATGAATCCCCAAGGATGACCCCAGCTTAGACTACTAGCAATAGTAAAGAGGGTGCCTGAACTAGCCTACTTCAGTAATCAAATTGGTGAATACCCTAACTGTCACCATAGAGCCTTTCTCCAGTAACTGATGGAAGCAGATGCAGAGATCCACAACCAAACATCAACCCAAGCTCCAGGAGTCTAGTTGAAGAGAGAGAAGAGAGATTCTATGAGCAAGGAGCATCAAGATCATGATGGGGAAACATACAGAGACAACCAAACCAAACTAGTGGGAACTCATGAAATTTAGACCAACACCTGTAGAGCCTGGACTAGGCCCTCTGAATAAGCAAGACAGTTGTGTAGCTTGATCTGCTTAAGGGGGCCCCTGACAGTAGGATCAGGATACATCCCTGGGGCATAAGCTGCCTTTTGGAGCCAACTGCCTATGGTGGAACACCTCACACAGCCTTGAGGCAAGGGGAGGGGCTTGAACTTGCCTCTACAAAATGTCCCAGGCTCTGCTGAATACTCAGAGGAGGCCTTACCTTCTTGTAGGAGGGAATGGGAAGTGGATTAGGAGGGAAAGGCTGGAGGGGCAGGAGGAGGGAAGAGAGGAATCTGTAGCTTTGACCTGGAAGTACTGCCCCCATTGAAGCTTCAGTAACTGTCATGCCTAGAAGGCAGAGCTGAGAGGAGTCCTGAAGACCTGAGATCTGGATGTGCCATCTCTCTTGATTCTTGATTCCTGGATCCTGGACTGAGCAGAGTTCTCCAGAGAACACGGCTGGACTGCACTTCACTTTTCCCAGACCCTGTTACCTATCCCTTCACTTGTAAGTTACCCCACAACATAAACCTCCCTTTCAACTACATGAGTTGCCTTAATATTTCAACCAGTAGGGATCTGTGATTGGTATGTAAAATGAATAAAAAAATTCTTAATTAAAAAAAAAGATCTGGCTATAGGGCATTTTCTTAATTAGTGATTGATGGGGAGGGCCCAGCCCATTGAGGGTGGTGGTCTGAAGTTCTAAAAAAAAAATCACTTTCCAAAATATTATGGTTTTTCTTATAGCCAGCATCCAGGGGTCCAGGAATCAAATGGTTAAAAAAAAAAAAAAAAAGGGAGTAATTCCATCCCTAGCAACCTACTATGAAAAATTTTGCTTCCTGTTCTTTGTGACCTTAACTTCTGTTGGCTTAGAAGTTTTGTTTGCAGAATGGGAAGCACTCCTGACAGGAGCCACAATGAACATTTCATCAAACTTGAAGCTCAGACTTCCCCCTGGGCACTTTGGGCTTCTGACACCCTTAAGCCAACCTGCTAAGGAAGGAACAACAGTGTTAGAAGGGATGATTGGTCTGGATTACCATGAGAATACTGAATTGCTTCTTCACAATGGAGGTAAGAAAGATTATGTCTGGAGTGCAGGAGACCCTTTAGAGCATCTCTTGGTGCTACCATGTCCTGTCATTAACAACAGTGGGAAGCTGTAACAGCCTAATCCAAGCAAGACAACAAAGGGTACAGACCCTTCAGGAATGAGGTTATGGATCACTCCTCCAGAAAGAGAGGCAAGAGCTGCTGAGGTACTTGTCAGAAGTGACTCAGGCCCTTTGGACAATCCCAGAAAATTGTGAGTGAATCTCAGCTATTGGACATTGAGTGATATCCACTGTTGGATTTTGGTTTTATTTTTATCTGATTTTGACTGATCCTTGGTTCCTCCTTCTCAAAGTAAGGAAGTATTTAACTTATTTTTTATTTGACAGAAGCCCCCAGTTGAGAGACTGATTTTTTAAGGAGATTTTAGGTTTTAAAAGAGACTTTGGATTTTTTTTTTAAATTGAATTCTAAAGCGTAGTCCATGAAGAGGTACACTACACTACTAAAGAGCTTAATGGTTTTGCTAATTCATTCAATAAGAAGTCTGAAGAATATGTGTGGGAATGGATTTTAAGGATGAGGGATAATGGTGGAAGGAACGTAAAATTGTATCAGGCTGGGCTTATTGATATGGGCCCACTGAGTAGAAACTGTACATTTAATATGGAAGCTCACACAGTTAAAGAAAAGTGTCAAAAGTTTGTTTGAATGGTTGGCTGAAGCATTTGTCTAAAGATGGATTACTGAAAAGGAGTTGGAGATGCCTAATAAGGGCTTAGTGTTTGTTAATGAAGGGATTTTTAAGGCCCAGGGGAACTGCAGTGCTAGAGCAGGTACCTGCGTAAAACCTCATCCTCCACAATGAGAAGGCCCAGAAGACATGCCCTTCACTAATCTTGTAAGACATATAATAGTGAGAGGGCACCAGCACATTTGAAGAGCTTTGTTGTCACCCTTTTTCTTAGGGTTGACAGATCTTAGGGTTGGAGACAGTACTGCTTGATGAAATAAATGCAATGGGTTTAATTGGGCCCAAACGTAACAAGGGCCAAATGACAGCACTGAATCACCAAAGGCAAGGCGATCTTAGTTATCAGAATGGACAGCACAGACAAAGCAATGTCCTCAATGGTCTGACCCATAATGGTCAGCACAGGCAAAGTGAATTCTATGGTGGCAAGACTCATAATGACCTTTGGTACTGGCTAATCAATCATGGTGTTTACAGGTATGAACTTGATAAGAAACCTAAAGAATTTTTGTTTGATCTGTATAAACAAACTTTTTCAAACAAATGTAAGAAAGGCCACATTGGATTGTGGCAAAAAGGAATCTCAGCAGGTGACACAGTTCCCAGACTTGAGCCAGTTTGTAGACACAGAACCCCTCAAATGAAGGGATGTCCAATTTACGGTGAAGAAGGACCTTGAAAAATACCTAAAAGTTTTACTGTTAGCCTTTTCCCAATCCTTCCTCTGGCAGACCTACAGCTCTTTACAAGGGTAAGTTTACACTAGGGGACTTCCCAGGGTCTACTGGATACTGGTTCTGAATTGACACTGATTCAGGGAGAACCCAAGAAACACTGTGGCACTCCAGTTAAAGTAGGGGCTTAGGGAATTAAGGTGATTAATGAAGCTTTGGCTAAAGTCCAATTCAGAGTAGGTCCAGTGGGTCCCTGAACTGATTCTGTGGTTATTTCCCCAGTCCTAGAATGCGTAATTGGGACAGATGTACTTAGAAGTTGGCAGAATTCTCACCTTGGTTCCCTGACCTGTTGAGGAGGGCTATAATGGCCGGAAAGGCTAAATAGAAGCCTTTAGAGTTGCCTCTGCTAAGGAAAATAGTGAATCAGAAATAATATCACATCCCTGGAGGAATTAAAGAAATTAGTCCCCCTATCAAGGACTTGAAAGATGCAGGGGTTTCCACCACATCTCCCCTTTAACCCCTTATCACCATCATGATGGATGATGAAGAATGATAGTTGGCTACTGAAAACTCAATCATGTAGTGACTCCAATTGCAGCTGCTGTATCAGATGTGGTGTCTTTACTTGAATAGTAACACATCTCCTGGTACATGTAATGCAGCTACTGATCTAACAAATGTCTTTTTCTAGGTACCTGTCTATAAGGATCACCAGAAGCAATTTGCTTTCTCTTGGCAAGACCAGAAGTATACCTTCACAGTTTTATATCAAGGATATATTAACTCTCCTGCCCTGTGCCACAACTTATTTCAAAGGGATTTGATGGTCTCTTCTACAAAATATCACATTTGGTGTACTATATTAATGGCACTATGCTGGTTGGACCAAGTGAGCAGGAGGTAGCAACCACTTTGGACTTGTTGGTATCAGGCTTCCACAGAGACTGGCACTCAGGTTTCCATACCCACACCCACCCCATACACATATACACAGAATTTAAAAAATAAAAATAAATCTTTAAATAAGAAAAACTAAAACCACTATTATATTTGCATCTGAGTCTATATGTCACACACACATACACACATGTGCACACTTTCATGTGTATGTGTGCATGAAAGTGTGTTTGCATGTATAGGGAAGCCAGAAGAAAAAAATCCAATTTCTTAACTTGATTGCTATCTTACTTTGTTTGTCTGAAGTGACTGTGTATATGCATGCATGCGTGCGTGCGTTCTTGCGTGCCTGCGTGTGTGTGTGTGTGTGTGTGTGTGTGTGTGTGTGTGTCCAATTTATCTTTTGAGACAAAGCTTCTCACTGAACCTGTAGCTCATCAATTTAACTAGGTTAGTTAGTGAGCAAGCTCCAGGGATTCTCCTGTGTCTACTTCTACAGAGATGGATTACAGACACTGCCATGTCTGACTTTACATGTCAGTTCTGGGAATCAAACTCAGGTCTTCATGCTTGTTCAGTAAACTCTTTACCAACTGAGCCATCTTCCCACCCCATTATTTCTATTTCATCACCAGCTCTCCTAGTTACCTGTGTGACATTGAGAAAGTTAATCTCTTTGATGCTCTTTTTCATATATATATATATACAGTGAACACAATAATATCTAGGTTCTTGTGACATTGAAATATCCTTTTATATACAGGAGTCCACAGTGTATGTTGAATGAAAGCTAGCCTTGTACAATTATTGGTGTTTATGTTATTGTAAATGTGAAATCCTACCAAGTATCTGAGTCAGACTTCAGATGTGAGTGACCATCTTCCTATAAAAGACCAGTTTGTAAACATTTTAGGCTTTTCAGGCAGATTCTGTCAAAACTCAGTTCTGCAAAGGTATGTGATATGAAAATGAATGGACATGGCTATGTCCTAATAAAACTGTTAATAAAATCAGGCAGCCATCTGGATTCTGGGTGGTACTTTACTGATATCTGTGCCATGTAACATCCCCAAATAATTGCAGAAACTATCACTTTGAATCTTGAGAGTGCTTGCTTTGGGCCACACAGCTCAAAAGCAGCAGGCTTGGGATTTGAGCCTAGGAGTCTCTGTTTTAGAGTGCATGTCCTTTCCCCCACATGCTGTTCTGTGTTATTCACATAATACCTTCTCCAGCTCTTTAGACGCTGGGTCGATGGTTCAGAAGAATGACTCTGTTCTATAACACAGATGGTCTCCAAATACCTCAAGCAGAACACATCAAGATTCCAGGGCTCATGTTCATTGTGAAACTGATAGTCTTAGAAGGATTTGCTAGTGTTATTTCCAGTGAGAAGTTGGTCTTGCCAAAATCAAGTGGAGAATCACAACACGAATGTCAAAAAATAATTGTACCCTGAATTTCCTGGAAGACACTAGTAGATATTTTCTTATTTAAGCTTCAATAACTCAGAGGTTTGCCCTAAACAATCAGTGTGTTGCCAAAGAGAAAGGAACTGAGTGATTGATTCTTTCCATAACAAGAAACATAAATGAGAACATCCACTCTGCCAATATATTAATGCTGAACCTTAATTTGGTTTACAGAGATCACAGGAGATACACAGTATTTACAACACTTTTATGTGTTTTGTTTTATTTGAGACAGAGGGTCAGGTAGCCCAGGCTGGCTTTGAATTTCATATATAGTTGAGGTTGGCCTTTTACTCCTGATCTTTGTATCTCTGCCTCCCAAGTGCTGGGATTACAGCTATATGCTACAATTCTTGGATTTGTCTCATTTTTTTTTCAATTCCAGTGCTGAGGATCAGCCCTGGGGCTTTAAACATGTTAGACCATCTTAGATCAAGAGTAATCGTCGTGTGTGTGGGGGGGACTGAGGATATGGCTCAGTGTTTAAGATCACTGTTTGCTCTTGAAGAGGACCTGAGTTCAATTCCTAGCCCACATGGTAGCTCATAACTACCTGTAACTTCAGTTCTTCTGACTCCCATGGGAGTATGACACACATACATTCACACAGGCAAAGCATTTATACACGTAAAACAAAATAAATTTCATCAGGAGGTAGTGGTGAACACCTTTCATCCAAGCACTTGGGAGGCAGAGGCAGGGGGATCTCTGTGTTTGAGGCCAGCCTGGTCTACAGAGTAAGTTCCAGGACAGCCAGTGCTACACAGAGAAACCCTGTCTCAAATAAAATCTTAAGAAATCATGGTTTTTAATTAGATCAGAAAGGAGACAGGGATTGACATAGTCAACTAGAAATCCATCCCTAGCATCTGGGCCAGTCTTTGCCCTATCACTCCCCAATTCAAGATGCCTAGATGGGGCAAAGAACTTATCTTCTGGACTTATATAAGAGGAAGCAGTATTTCAGGTTATGCTAGCACTGAAGATGACTCTACTGCATCTTCAAAAGCATCCATTCACACAGGGGCTCTTCACTTCTGTACTCCCGACACTGAGTGCTGGAGAAAGCTTTATGGTGAGGCTGCCTGGGATACCGCAGGATTGATCATCCTTGCCCTCTCCTCTACCTCTTAGATGTCACTCATGTGATATTTTTTCTCAACCGTGACAATAAAAAATGGCTCCAGACATGCCAACAGATCATATGGAAATTCAAATCACCTTGAAGGAGAAGCACAGTGTTAGGATAGTTCCTGTCTGATACTGGCTTGATTTTATTCAAGCTTTTTTTGTTGTTGTTTTGTTTTTGTCTTGACACAGGGAACCATTCTATAGTCCAGGATGACCTTGAATTCATGGCAATCTTTCTGTCTCTGCCTCCTACATGCTGAAATTACAGATGTGAGTTATCATACCTGGATTTTCTCATATTCAGTCTTACACACACACACACACACACACACAGAGAGAGAGAGAGAGAGAGAGAGAGAGAGAGAGAGAGAGAGAGAGAGAGAGAGAAATTTAGATCATTCTTTTTCTGCATCATTCAAGATACTAAGAACTGACCCAGAGCCCCAATTTTTTGTAAAAGGGTATCCATTCCTGTGAACCTCTGAAGTCAATGCAAGTCTTAACCATACAGTAACAAGATTTCTTGACATGATTCTCATAATGTTAAATGTCATTTGTCATTAGCTATAGTAAGTTTCATGTCAGCTTCAATGCTCTTAGGATCAAGAGTTTACACTGATTTGTTTTACAATGTTTTTCACACATTTGAAATAAAATTTGTAGTTACAATCCTTCAAACTATCATTACTAGCTTTCCCTAACTGGAATTTAATTACTTGTAATACATAAAACTATAAAAGTAACCCATATTCAAATAAATGGAATTCTAGTATCAATTAAGGAATGATCTGAGGGCTCTAGATGTATAGATCATTTGGCACAATGCTTGTCTAGCATGCACAAAGCACTGGATGGCTTCCCTAGTACAATATAAACCAGATGCAACATGCCTTTTATCTCAGAACTCAAGTGGTGGAAGCAGGAAGATCAGAAATTCAAGGATGCCCTCAGCTACATAGCAAGTTTGAGGCCAGTCTGGGATACATGGGACCTTGTCTCATAAAAATACATGCATATACATATAAAATATGACCCAAGCTTAGACAAGAATAAGTACTAGAGATAGAAATAAACTGGAAATGTAGTAATTGCTAGTGGGAAGGTAAAATGGTATAACCCCTTTAAAAGACAAGTTTACAGTTTCTATAAAGTAAATCACAACTCATCATCAGACTCAAAATACATCTACCAAAGAGAAATAAAAGCATAAGTCCACACAATAATATGTGTCCAAATGTTGGTAATATTTATTACTCATAAAAATATTCAATGCTAGTTAACTGTGAGTGGATACACAAAGTGCAGTATCTCATACAATGGAACGCTACTCAACAACAACAACAAAAAGAAAGTAGAATACAGCCTGGATAAATCTTGAAGGTATTACACTAGCTAAATGAAGATGGACACAAAACATCCCATCTCTCTGAAATGTTTCATGCAGGCAAATCCACAGACACTGAGAGTGGGTTAGCCAAACTTGAGTGTATATGGAGAGATAGGAATGAAAAATGACTGTTAATATATATACAGAGGTTATCCTTAAGAGTATGAAAATATTCTAAAATTATATCTTTGCGATGGCTGTACAATTCTATAAAGAAACTAAAATCATTGAATTATATGCTTTTAAAAAGAAGACTGTTATGATAGATGATTATATTTCATTAAAGCACTTAGAGATATTTTGCTGAAGCTTAGATGAACCTTTTTCTAAATGAAAAAAATCCATCTGTAAACTTCCACTGCCTTGCAGTTTTCCATCCCCCAGGCCCAAATGAAGATGTGAACAAGTAGAGACCAGCCCACGTCTCTACACTCCTTGCAGTTCTAGCCTTCTCTTCTAAGTTAAGAAGACTGAAACAAGGCCCTAAGTCTCCCAGGCTCTCATTCTGTTGCTGCAGTGATGTACATCAGAATCACAAATCAATTTGCTCATTGACATATTTGTATATCAGTTAGAAGACAACTCCTCCTTTCAGAATAGGGCAGGAGCTTATTTCTGGATGGTACAGAGGCACTTCAAGTCCTCAAACTCTAAACCTTTCTCTTCTCTGATCTATTTCAATTATTCTTAGTTCTTTTGACTTAGTTCCCATCAAAGGCATACTATACAAAATGTTTTGATTAATAGATTTTGATCAAGATAGAGAGAATATGCTAGTGGAAAGCTCAGGACTATACTGTTATCAACATCACTGAAGGCATGAATTCAAGAGAGCAGATACTAGTAGATTTTGCCTAAACATACTTCTGGAAAGCAACCTGAGTGGAGATGTTATGGAAACAGTGAAACATGGGAAGAAGGCTTGGCTTGGAAGATATGATGTGGAGCATCAGTGATGTGTGTTTGTATGCATGTGGTATTTTCATGTGAATGGAGACTCAGAGTAATATTTGCTATTCCAGATGTAGAATAAAGCCTGGACCAATAAAAGATATCAAAAGGAACAGCCTTTCTATGCAAATATTGGAAAGAATCTCCTCTGATAACAGGAGGCATGGTGTGATGGTTAGCTTTCATTGTCAAATTGACACAACCTAGAATCACTTAGGAAAAGAGGGTTTGCCTACATTGGGTAGGTCTGTGGATATGTCTGTGAAAGATTGTCTTAATTAAGTTAACTTATGTGGGAAGACCAAGCCCACCGTGTGTGGCACCATTCCTTAGGCCCGAAATGTATGTAACTGGAGAAATTGAATACAAGCAAACAAGTAAACTTGCACATACATTTTAATTGCTCTTTACTCTTTATTGTTGATGTAGATTACTCATGAACATCACTCATGTAATTAGATATAATGCATGAAGTTACTGCCATCTTGACTTCCCTGCTATCATGCACTATAGCCTAGAATGTAATCCATAAACTCCTCCTCTCCTGAGTTGTTTTTTGGGGGAGGGGGTCCAGGACAGTTTATCAGAGTAACTTGAAATGTCACTAAAATAGGTGACTTCATACAAAAGTGAGCTCAAAAGTCATATTCAGACTGATGGCCATTTTGCTGGATTAGACAAAGGATCAGCAAACTCTTGTTCTCAAGGACAATAGAGAAACATTTCAGGTTTCATGGGCAGTAGTGTCTCTGTCAGAATACCTAACTCTGCCATTACAACAACGTAATAGCAACAGATAACATATGAATGGATGCATATGGCTATATCCTGATAAAACTGCAATTATGGGCTCCAACTTCTGAATTTCATGAAATTTCATATATTATAAAAACATATCATCCTTCTAATTTTGCTTTTCCCACAATTCTCGGGTCACAGACTGTGAAAACACAGCAGTAGGCCAATTTAGCCTAGGAACCCTTGGACCTGAGTTCAGTCTGAGTTTGAGGAAATCAGGAAAGAAAAGGTGTGTTCTGGGTTTTTGTTTCTTTAAAATTATTTGTTATAAAAGTGTGTGTATGGTGTAGGTGGCTGTGGATTAACACATGCCTCAATAAATATTTGGAGATCAAGGGACAACTTTGTGGAATTAGTTCTCTTCTTCTATTTTTACATAGGTTCCATGGATCAAATTCAGGTCTCCAGGCTTTTGTGACATGCACTTTAGTCACTGAACCATCTCCTTGGCCCTCAGAACTTGTCCTGTTGAACTTTTCATAACTTTGCAAATAATTGCAATTGTAGGAACACTGAATTGAAGCCACAGCACAGAGAATGTTTTGTTGTCACTAAAGAGGCAAACTGATTAATGGGCCCAGTCATCCAGGTTCTGGGATCACTTTGGTGTATATCCTTTCAGTTACTCTAGACACCATACCTCCAAATGGGTATTCCTGAGCTATAAGAAAATCAATACACAGCATGTAAGTACTTGGGAGCAAAGTTCAAATTCCAATAGCCTGACCCAGGATGATACACAATATCCCACTGACTGTCAGGAAACTGGTATAAAGAATGGAAATATGGAAACAGTTGTTGACAATTTAGAACTACAGATACTGGGTAAACAAGGAAATGCAAGGGGCAATAAAAGAAGTATCTATACAAACAAGAAAAATTAATTCTCTTCCACAGTTTGGTCAGGGCTAAAGCTCTGCTTCAATTTCTTTTCTATTAAATGAAGTGTAGTATTAACATCCCACAGTGTCACCAAAGGGGCTGAGTAAATTCACTCATGCAAATGAACTGCATGAGGCTTTTAGACAGGAACAAAAATAAAGTCAAGAACAAGAACCACAGGGCACCAGTGTGTATTTATGTTTGTATATTTTTACATTGTCACCCTCCTGATCTCTGGTAGGCTTTGTGAATAAACAGTTCAGCTATTCCAGTCAAGAATATTGATATCACTCTGAGAAAACAAAGCACAATCACAAGGGACAAAGTTCATTACAACTGGGAAGATTTGGAACGCCAAAGGAATAGCAGGGTTTTTTTTTTTTTTTTGAGAATTTTCCCAGCTTTTGTCCACTTACAATTCTATTAGAGGAATGACAGGACCAATTCAACCTCTTTATTGTCTTTTTTTTCCCTATGGAACACAGAGTCCCTGCACTTAAGAATTCTCTGGGTGTAAAGGTACACCCTACAAAGCACCATGCTTTAAAAAGTAGATAATAGGACACATGCAGTAGGAGAGTGGAAGCAAAGGATCCAGCCTAGGATAAGTAGGACCCAAAATTTTGGACCCCTTGCATAACACATGAGCAGTACAACATAGACTTCTCCCCTCTTACATATGTGTTTTAGCTAATTTTCAGGTGTCGTGATAAAATACCATGACAAAAAGCAACTTGGGAAGGAAAAGATTCATTTAAATGGCTTACAGGTTTTACAGCCCACTATGGAGAGAAGCCAACAGGAACATTGAGTCATGAACTGAAGCTGAGACCACGAAAGAATGCTGCTTACTGACCTGCCTCTCTCTGTTCTGTGCTAGCCTTCTTTGTTGCTTAATTTTTCCAATATATATATTTGGCCTGCATATCATCAGAGACCAGCAGAGCATAGTAGAACTCTTGGACTGGAGTTAACAAACCATTATGAACAGCCATGAGCCATGTGGGTTCTGGGAATCAAACTCCGGTCTTCTAAATGAGTAACAAATACTCTTAACTGCTAACCCATCTCTCCAGCCCCTCTGACAGATTTGTTATACATCCCAGGCTAATCATCCTAGGAATGATGACACCCACAGTGGGCTGGACTTTCCCACATCAATCATTAATCAAAACAATTTACCATTGACATGCCCAAAAATCAGTGTGAGGAGGCAGGTAAGATTCCCTCTTCCTAGGTCACATGGTTTTGAGTCAAGTTGACACTAAAATCCAATCAGTATAACACTCCATTTTAAATTTACTCACTTGTTAGGTGTGGTAGCAATGCCTGTAATCCTAGCACTCAGGAGTTCAAGATCATCCTCATCTAGACAGTGAATTAGAGGCCAACCTAGTATGTATGAGACTGTCTCAAATCTGCCGCACCCCCACTGCTGCCAATTTTCTCATCTAGTAAACTGAACACTCTTCTTTGTCTTGATATTCTCTGCAACTATTGCAAAGCCAGTCAGGACATGGGTTCTTGACATTGAATGATAAGAAACAATGAAGGACTTGGAATCTACCAAGTTAGCAGAGTGCTTGCCTAGCACACATGAGGCCCAGGGTTTGTTCTGTAGCATTATACAAACTGTTTTGTGGTGATGCACATAATTTTAGCACTGAGGAGATGGAATCAGGGGGACAGGGGGTTCAGAAATGCATGGGTGTATTTCAAATTTGAGGGTCAATTTAGGATACACCACAAGGTCCTGCCAGAGAGAGAGAGAGAGAGAGAGAGAGAGAGAGAGAGAGAGAGAGAATAAATGAACTCCTGGAGAGAGTCATTAATGTCTCCTCTTGCCTTGAGATAGCAATGAAAAGCAACTCTCCAGCTCCTAAGCAGCAGATTGTCAAACAGCCAGCTACTCTTTGCCTTAAAGGAAGGGCAGAGGAAAGTGTCTCCAAGGAGGAAGTAAGTGGATAGCCTCTTCTAGCTGTCACTGATCCATTTCCAACACAGCTCTCATCAGTCTTCTGAGAACCCTCCAAATGAGTCCTTGTCTTGTCCAAACTGATAGCGACAATCCTGCCCAAAACTTGCAGACACTGAGACATGTGGAACTTTTCTCACACTCCTGTCTCACCTCTTTTCCTATCCAAATGCAACCCAGACATCACATTCCTTTACTGCTCTAGTAATTTACCATTTACCTTTCACCTTCATGGTTTATCACTGCAGTAGACTAAGACTTTCATCACTGTGTCAAAATACAGAAGGGAAGAAACGTTTATTTTGCTCATGGGTTCAAAGGTTTCAGTCCACAGTGGTGGGGAGGATGTGGCAGAGCAGAGCAGCTCAAATCACAGAAGCCATGAGACACAGAGAAAAAAATTCTTGCCTAGGCTTTTTCCATGTTCCCCATTTACTCGATCTGGGCTCCAATCCTGTGTTGATACCCATATTCACCATGCTTCTTCTGCCTTAGTGAATCTTCTCTGGAAAGGTCTTCAGAGTCACATCCAGAGTTGTGTTGTACTACTTCCTAGGGGCTTCTCAATCCAATCAAGTTGATGATCTCAAGCACTGCAAGGCTTTGTTATCTTGACTCTAGAGCACATCTCTGTAAGCCACAACAATTCATTTGTGGTTGCCTCCTGCTGCAATTTTCTTTCCTGGACATCCTGATGGCTTGTCCTCTTGCCTCTTTCAGAGCTACAAAAACTGCCATAGACCTATTTGAGTCAAACTGGCAGTGCCTGATCAAATTCATTTTATGTCATATAGAGGGTATTAGCTTTCAGGCTCTGCCCAGCCTTGTATTATAAATTTATAATCTATAATTTCATAAAGTAACTGCCTTGATCTGAGTTACTCCATCTTGAGTAGGTGCCAAGACAGAATGACTCTACATCTTGTTTATACAAGAAAACAAGCACTACCTTCTGGTATACTATGAGGAACAAATTGCTAATTATTTTACAACAGTAAATAATGACACTTGGGAATAATTCAAACAATATCAAAAACACCAGTCACATGAGCTTTATCCATCATACCAGTTGTAACTCTCACCTAGGGCTTTTCAAGAAGGAGGAACTCAAGATCAAAATAGGGTAGACATGCTGACCCATCACTTGGTCACTTGAGCCTGAGCCAGGAGAACGGCCATGGCAAAGGGCATCTGCCTTTGGATCTGGGCTCCCCCTCAGTACATTTTCTTCTATGCATGTCACTCAGCCTATATCAAATTGAGGTTTGTTTTTTTTTTAATCCTCCTGATACCCAGACCTATATCTGATAGCTCTGCACCTGAACATGTGTGCATCCACAATTCTTATCTGGTCCCCTATAGACAAAAAATGCCTGTATCAGAGCTCTGCCCCTCTGACTTCAAGACAGTCCCTCTGAACTCTGCATTGTGTTTAGCCCTTTATTAGTCATTTTGTAAAATATGTGCATGTGTGTGAACAGTATGACATGACAATTAATGTCAATAATTATTAATATTCATATCAATAATTAATACTGGAATAAATGAACCTCTGTGTACCAATGGCCAACTATCAAGTGAAATCAGGATTACCTAGCAGAGTAATTACAGCCAAAGCAACTGTCAGGATTTGTTGTTGAAAACATTCTTACATTGTGGAAAGACATGACCGTCTATGATTCCGACAGAAGACTCTCACAGCACAAGCCAAACCACCTGACTATTTCAAATCCCCAGATTTCCCTGTCCCTTTGCCAATGCACTTTCTTTTCTCTGGGGATTATTACCTTTTTACCAATGCCACAGAACTTACTTCTTCTTTAGGGGATTTTAGAGATGAGGCTTTTCCTGATTTGGTTTCTATTGATGTGACAATATACCATGACCAGAAGCAAATTTTGGAGGAAAGAATTTATTTAATTTTATATAGTTCACAAGTCCATCATGAAGGGAAGTTGATGCAGGAACTCAAGGTAGGAACCTGGAGTCAGTAACTGAAGCAGAGGTCACAGAGGAACACTGCTTACTGGCTTGCATGGTTTGCTTTTTTAATACAACCTAGGACCATCTGCCCAGGGGTGGCACTGCCTCCAGTAGGCTGATTCTCTCCCATCAATCATAATCAAACAAAATGTTCCAGAGACTTACCTATAGGCAATCTAATGAATAAATTTCCTCAGTTGAGGCTGCCTTTTCTCCAATGACCCTAACTTGTGCCAAGTTAACAAAACAAAACTAAACTAAACAAAAACAAAAAGCAAATAAAGCAACTGAAAAAACTAACTAGCTCAGGACTTCTGCTGGTTCAAAAACCTAGACTGCCAGCACGCATGTAGCATAGACTCAGTGAATGTTGGATGAATGTACAGAACAAAGGCATGACAATGCTAATAAGAGAAGCTTTATTCACATACCTCAGTCTCAAGACACTGCATGGTTAGCCTTTGAGTATAGGCTCTCATCTCACATTCATTCTTGATGTCCTCTGGAGTCTATAGCTCTCTCTGTTCAACCTTTGTCCTCAGGTTGTCCCCTTCAAGACAGGGGGAGTTCCACCCTCAGGCAAATTAAAGCTATGAAAAGGGAACATATCTGCATGCACTAATGGAACGTAAAACTACTACTAACAGGGGAGGTATAGGGTTGACCACTGACCTTATTTCCTAATATGGAAAAAGAACCAAACAAAATTATCAATGCCAGACACTTGCAAGAAAGATTTTTGTGCTAACTATGGCTAGAAAATCAACTCTACAACTAAAACTGAAATGTACATGGTCAGCACTCTTTCATAGGCGCAGCTATTCACAGAGGCTGTCTGACTTTGGACATCCTTCTGTGTAGGGGTTATGACCACTGATGTGATTCATGATAAGATGTGGGATAGAATGTAAAGCAAAATCAGAATACCTATTTATAAATATATTTTGAGATGAGATGGAGTATTTTAGGAGTAGTATATTATATGTAGTTATAATAGATATTCAATTGATGCCAGCTGTTGCCCCTACCACCATCACATAAGTATCATCATAATTATTTAGAAGTGATGATCTACCTAGGAGGCAATGAAAGCACAGTACTTCTATACACAGAGAAACAGACAAGGGATTGCTCCACAAGATGGAAAACCAAGTCTGATTCAATTCATTTAAAGTTTCTCTAACCTGGCATCATTAACATTTGGGACTGCATAATGTTCTACTATGTATACAGAATGTAGCATATTTAACAATGTAGATGTGTAAAAACCTTCTTCATCATGATAAATAACAATGTTTCCAGACATTGCCAAACACTCCCTGAAAGTCACCATCACCTGAAGTTGAGTCCTAATGATATCTACCAAATAAGATGAAAAGAAATTCATTTTTTTCTTAAATTTTGTGCATAGGGATGATCTATCATTCTGGTTAGTATCAGGAGTAGCCATACCATGATACTTTGGGATAAATCTGTTGTGTCACTTGTTTGTTTAAGTAAAGTTTTGTTAAAACAAAGTCACGTTCATTCATTCACAAATTGCCCATTGAAATGGCAAAGCTTGGGTCTTCAGCAAAGAGTGAATGGTACACCAAGCCTGAAAGATCTGCTCTCTGGCTTTTCTTAGTGTATGAATACTTAGTGAATGCCACAGATACAATGTAGAAGTAGAATATTTGTTTTTTAATGTGAACTCCTTGGTGCTTCAACTTCCTCATCTGCCAATGGTGCTAATAATAATGGTAGCAAATCCATAGGGTTGTTATGAAGATTAAATAAATAGACACTGGATGTGCTCAGAATAATAGGAGAAAGGCCACCAGTTCTCAGTAAATGTTTTTCATTGTAGTAGGATACAGGAACAAGGAAACCCCAATAATCTTACCCATAGTATATATATATGTTTATGTTTATGTTTATGTTTATGTTTATATTTATATTTATTACATACATGTGTACATGCATGCCAAAGCTCATCCTAGGTCTGCAGATGTAGTACAGTGAAAGAGTGTGTGTGTAGCATGTAAAAGGCCTGGGGTTCCATTCACAGAAGAAAATAAGAACAAAACAAAAATATAGACTCTGCCCACAAAAGAATAAAATCTCCATGCTCAATAAACATAGACATTGTTCTTCTTCAATCATCTTTTATTACTATTTGATGTGGTAATTTCAAAGAAAGGAAGAAGCTTTGAAAAATATGAGCTTCAAGTGTCTGAAGGAATATCAAAAACAAGCAAAAAAAGAAAGAAAGAAAGAAAGAAAGAAAGAAAGAAAGAAAGAAAGAAAGAAAGAAAGAAAGAAAAGAAAATTTCTAGTATCCAGTGAGACAACAGAGCTAGATATAGTGGTGGCAAGGTGCCATATCAGATCAAGAAAATCTATGCTTCTGGCTTTTTTTGGTTTTGTTATCTAGCTTTTAAACTCCTCTGAAGGAATTTCAAGTGATACATGCATTCCTATGGGTGTGCAGGCATACACATGCAAATCACAAATTGTGGCCTGATCAGTTTTAGGGCTCCACAGATCAGGAGCATTTGCAATCCATGTTTGGCCCCCTCACATTTTCTCAGGCTGGTTTGGAGTCACACATCCTTGCTTTCCCCTTGGTGCTAGCTTAGGTATAGCACCTTTTCCTATGGCCTTGACATTCTCTCTAGACTCAAGTGGAGCAGGACTCTGAGGATTTTAATTCCTCACCAAGGCATAGCACGCACCAAACACTTGCAGCTGTTACTCAAGAGCCTCTCATGTGCCTGCCTTATTTCCCTACAAAACTGACAATGACTTGTGGCAATGACCTTGATTTGTACTTTAAAGAAATGTGCATACATGTGTGTGCCTGAATACATGCAAGGAGCACCATGTTCATGCAGGTGCCTACAGAGGTCAGAAAAAGGCATTGAATCCCCTGGAAATGGCAGGAGTTACAGGCAGTTGTGAGCTGTCACATGGGTGCTTGGAACTTAGGTCCTGAGCAAGATCACAAGCAGAAAGGGTTCTTTATCCTTGATACATCTCTCCAGCCCCATGTACTTCCATTTATTTGTTTTTTATCTATCTATCTATCTATCTATCTATCTATTTACTTATTTATTTATTTATTTATTTGAAACAGGGTCTCAGTGTGTAGCTCTGGCTGACAAGCAACTTGCTATATAGTTGCTATGTAGACCAGGCTAGTCTCAAACACACAAAGATCTACCTGCCTCTTTCTTCCAAGTGCTGGTATTAAAGGTGTGCACCACTATAAAATACCATGAACTTCTTATTGCTGTGGGATGTTCTGTATGTCAAATGTGTTGCTCTGATTGGTTAATAAATAAAACACTGATTGGCCAGTAGTCAGGCAGGAAGTATAGGCAGGACAAGGAGAAAGGAGAATTCTGGGAAGTGGAAGGCTGAGTCAGAGAGATGCTGCCAGCTGCTGCCATGACAAGCGAGATGTAAGGTACCAGTAAGCCACAAGCCACATAGCAAAGTATAGACTAATAGAAATGGGTTAATTTAAGATAGAAGAACTTGATAACAAGAAGCCTGCTGCAGCCGTACAGTTTGTAAGCAATACAAGTCTCTGTGTGTTTAATTGGTTGGGTCTGAGTGGCTGCGGAACTGGCGGGTGAGAGAGATTTGTCCTGACCATAGGCCAGGCAGGACCAGAAAATCGCCAGCTACATCTTATAGCCATCTTCTGTTGCACTATATTTAGAGAGGGGGCTTTTGTAGACACCAACAATATTCATTAACAAAAATTATTATGGGGACTGGAGAGATGGCTCAGAGGTTAAGAATATGGGATTCCTCTTCCAGGGGATATGGGTTCTATTCCCAGCACCCACTTCTGGCCTCTCTAAGGGTACAAGGTATGCATGTGGTACACAGACAGATATGTAGGCAAAATACCTACACATATAAAATAAAATATTTTTTTCTGACTGACACCATACATACATACATACATACATACATACATACATACATACATGGAAGCACTCACATATATATATACACATAAATATAAACAAATATAGATGAAGATATTCCCAGAAAGCAATAAAAAAACCAACAAACCCTCAAAAGGAATTGTTGAGCCCAGCATGGTAGCACATCTCTATATAATAATAACACTAAAAAGGCTGATGAGGGAGATTACAATGAGCTTGAGTCCAGCCTGAACTACGTGGCTAGTACACAGCAAGACAGTCACAAAACAAAAGCCAAAGTAAGTGGTAGAAAAGTGGACAAACCACAAAAGCTACTGAAAATAGCCAGCCCTTAGGAATAGATCTTCAACTGAATTAGATCTCAGAGAAATGCAAATTAAAAGCTACTACTGAGAGCTAAAGAGATGGCTCTGTGACTAAGAGTATTTCTTCCAGAGGACCAGAGTTCACTTCCCAGCATATATGTCTGTTGACTCACAACCATCTATAACTCCAGCTCCAGGACACTGATGCCTCTGGCCTCTGCTGACACCTACACTTATATGCACATATCCACATGCATACAAAACTCCTACACATAAGTAAAAATAGTATAAATAAGTCTTTTTAAAAAAAATCTACTGTTGGCTATGATGCTCCATATCTTTAATCCCAGTACTCAGGAGGCAGAGGCAGGAAGATCTCTGCATGACAGCTTGGTCTACATAGCAAGTTCCAGGACAGCCAGGACTGCATAGAGAGACCTTGTCCAAAACAAAAGAAAATAGTATACTGTTGATATCAATTATACAGCCTCTAGAATGGCTACACCAAATATGGTACAGAGTAAGCTCTGATGGAGTTCATGGGACTACAGGCTAAATCAATTTTGGAAAAGCATTCAGCAGAACTCACAAATTCCTAACATGAATGCATCTAGTGACTCGACAATTTGACTCCTTGGTTTATCCTCTAAAGAAATGCATATACATATTCATTATAAAGCAGATTTTAGAATAATCACAGTAGTTAAAATCTAGCAACCACCTAAACACTGACTGACAGTAGAATGAATTACAAGGCATCCATATCCTCTGAATGGAATAGGACTAAACAATGAATAATTACAATATTCTTATCAATAAGAGATGCAGACTTTACAAATAAAGGTTGAAAAAAATGCCAGGCAGAAAAGACACACAAGATACTGGTGATGGTTCATATCTGTAATCACAGCACTTAGGAGGTAGAGGACAATTTTGCAATATTGCAAAATATTGAAAGCTATCTCAAGCTAGCTACATGGCAATACTAGCCAGGGCTATGTAGCAAGACACTATTTCAAAAATCCATAAAAATGAAACTGAGGGAGAGGAGGAAAGGAGGGAATAGGAGATAGGGAAAGGGAGGGAGGAGGAGATGGAAGAAGACCAGAAAAGATGAGATGAGACTGACCCAGTCTGTTAGAAGTTAAGACAGTAGTTATTGTAGAGAAGAGTGTGAGGATGTCTTCAGGAAGATGCTAATGTTTTACTTTTTCATCTGAGTGTTGGTTATACGGGCTTGTTCAATTTGTGAGTAACGAGCTATGCAGTAAAAATATGTGTCCTCTGCCTTATGTAGACCATTTAACAACATAAAGTTAAAATTTTGGTTGACTTAAATGCAACTACATAGATTTCAATTGGTAATATTATGCTTTGTTTCCAGATAGTGAGTTCTGGTTTGAACACTATGTAGATAACAAAAGTCATCATTCCCCAGAGTGAGAAATCTCTAACGAAAGAACAGCTGGTCTGTTCAGACTGTCACAGAAACTCTTCCATTCGCCAGTACCAGTTCACCACCTCCAGTTTTCTGCTAAACACACTGGAACATGTCATTCCTTACACAGAGTGCAGAGCACTTGAAAACTGCAAAGAAACACTTTTATAAACAGGAAAACAGACTAAAAGTAGAGTTGTTGATTTGAGACCACATACTCCATTCACAGTGGAAGGTTGCAAAGACCCCAGTGCTGATGTGCCACGCTCTCCAACCCCATGCAGAAACCCTAGTTCCTAAGAAGCTGATACTGGGTGAGGATTGGGGTCTTTGATAGCTGGGAGAGTGCCAATGAATCGATCTGTGGTGGTTTGAATGAGAAATGTTCCTCATAGGCTCTGGCATTTGAATATTTGAGTCCCAGCCGGTGATACTGTGTGGTTAGAATTACATAGATGAGGTTCATCACTGGGGGCAGGCTTTGAGATGATATAGCCTTTCCATACTTCTAGTTAGCTCTCTCTCAGCTTCTAGCTCCCACTGCCATACCTGCTGCCTGCTGCTATACCTTCCTGCAATGATGGACTCATTTCTCTTGAACCATAAGTCAAAAAAAAGTCTTTTGCTGTGGGTTAATGCTTTTGTACACTGATTTAATAAAACACTGATTGGCCAGTAGCCAGGCAGGAATTATAGGTGGGGCGAGTAGATAAGGAGAATTCTGGGAAGAGGGAGGCTGTGTCAGGAGTCACCAGTCAGACACAGAGGAAGCAAGATAACAAGGAAGAACTGAGAAAAGGTACCAAGCCATGTGGCTAAACATAGATATGAATTATAGGTTAATTTAAGTGTAAGAGCTAGTCAATAATAAGCCTGAGCTAATGGGCATACAGTTCGTAATTAATATAAGCCTCTATGTGTTCATTTTGGTCTGAGTGGTGGGACCACAGGGCTGCAGGGGCCACGTGGGACCAGGAAAACCTTAGCTACAGTCTTTCTTCCTTAAGTTGCTTTTGGTCATGGTGTTTTATCACAGCAACAGAGAAGTAACTCATATAGTGTCCTAATGATGTCATAGACAACTCTCTTTCCTGGTTTACTTTGTGCAAGACACAAAGTCATAATCTAGGGACCAAAAAGCAGGTATTAGCCAACAGTCAAATTGACTGGCCTTTATCTTGGACTTCCTATCCTTGCCAACAGTGAGAAACTGCTGTTTATAAGTTATCCCTGTGGCTACTTTGTGACAATGAAACACACTAAGACAAGTGGAAATGTGGCCCTGATGTCACTCTTCCTCTACCTGTAAGGAATGAAGAAAACAGAATGGATAGACACACAGTCCCCAAGACATCTCCAACTAATAGCCCATGGGTTAGTGCTGTGGATATCGCTCTATGTAAATAAAATTCTGATTGGCCAGTGGCCAGGCAGGAAGTATAGGCGGGACAAGAGAGAAGAGAATTCTGGGAAGTAGAAGGCTGGAGAGAGACACCGCCAGCCGCCGCCATGAAAAGCAACATGTAAAGACACTGGTAAGCCACAAGCCATGTGGCAAAGTATAGACTAACAGAAATGGATTAATTTAAGATAAAAGAGTAGATAACAAGAAGCCTGCCACGGCCATACTGTTTGTAAACAATATAAGTTTTTGTGTGCTTTCTTGGTTGGGTCTGAGTGACTGTGGGACTGGTGGGTAAGAGAGATTTGTCCTGACTGGGCCAGGCAGAAAAACTCTAACTACAGGTTAGCTATGAATACAGCCTAACAAAAACCATAACATTATTAAAATATAAACAGACTTTAAAAGATTATTTCTTTGTAGCTCAATTGAATGTTCCTCAATACTAAATTCTGTAAATGGTAATGCCTTATTGCCATCTACAATGTGAAAAGGTTGGAAACACCTATAAGCTGACAATCTGAGCATTAAGAAAGAGAGGTAGATCCTTAGCAAAGGAAGCAAGGATTCTCCCATCAATAAACCACTTCTGTGAAAGCTTAACATGAATCCAACTGTGGGGGGAGATGTTTATTAATTTTCTTTGGAGCCAGTTGTGTCCTTCAGAATACAAGTATGTACTGATTGCTGCAGTGGCACATCATAACCATAAGTCAGCACTTGCTTCATAATTATACAGTGCATTGTGTTGTTCTCTTATTACAAGCTTTGGGTGGAAGAAAGAAGAAAATGTTACAAGTCCTAATTCTTTGTCGTGCCATTTTGAAGGCAGAAAAACTCTATATTTTATATTCAAGGAAACATGCTTAATGATGTGGGCATTTTCTTATTTGTTTGTTCCTCCTGGAACAGGGCTTTTGTATCAATTATCTGCCTAGACAGAGACAGGCAAAGCTATCAAAGAGGACAGCTTATATAACAGAACCTAGAGAAAACAGCCTGTGTAGCCGGCAGCCCTCCTGAATCCCAATGCTGAGCCTGGGTAATAGCAATGCTGGAGAAGATATTCAGAGAGGAGGGTTCTGAGGGCATAAGTTTGTACCTCAGTTATAGCCCACAGAGCAGAGCAGAGCTGAGCATAATTATAAAATAGCATGGAAAGCGCTCTCAATTTTCTGACCTCTCACCTCCCTTTGATTTTCCTATCCACATCTCCTTTGGTAGGCACATATTGAGGTGATCTCTAATGAACTTTGTATAATCCTTTCCCATCAAGTATAAGACCTGAACTTTGCTTCTAATAATCTATCTGCATCCAACCTGTGGCCAGTTGCCCAACATGGCTATAAATAAAGCTCAACACCAAACAGTAAACTTGTTAAAAATTACAGGGTTATTTTTTTTGTTTGCAATTTTTTGTTTTTGCAATTAACTCTATTGCTTGTTTTTTAGTGTGAATCTTATAGATGACAACATCATGCCACTGTGTCAAAAGGCTGGACACATTTTTTAGTGTGTGCCAAGGTAATGGGATATTTTGGAGGACTCCATGTTGGCAGGTGTCATAAAGGCTCTTTCATTGAGCATTTAAAAAGCAAACTGATACAAAAATAAATGAATCTTGTTTTTAAAAACAGGGATGGGGGTTTCAGTAGGTGGCTCAGAGGTTAAGAGCATTTATCACTCTTGCAGGGGACCCAGGTTCAGTCCCCAGACTGTACATGGCAGTTCACAACTCTGTGGATCTCCAGTTCCAGAAGACCCAATTGCCCTCTTCTAACCTGTGGGGTGCTAGACATGTGCATCATGTTACATAAACACATGAGGGCAAAACACTCATACATATAAAGTCAGATAAATAATTTTTCATTTTTTAAATGAATGGACATGTTGTGAGAACACCTTGGGGGAGCCTGGAAAAGAGAGGTATGGAAAGGAATGCATGAGGCCTCTTGGAGCTACAATGGTCCCAATTAAGAAAGGAAATCTATGGGTCTTGGTCCATAGAATGGCACCCAGAAACACAGCTGCCTATATCAGGGGAACTTTGACAAGGATCACAAGATATGAATGCAATGCAAATAACATATTCAAGGCATCTCCTTATCTTGCTGTTGTAATTTGGACCTGAAATAGCCCATTATAAGCCATGTGTTGAAATCTGGTCCTCAGCCTATGGTACTATAGGGAAGTGGTAGTATTGTTTAAAGGATGAGGTCTAGTGAAGGCCTTTGGAGACCCTTAAAGGACACTGTGAAATCTCTCTCTCTCTCTCTCTCTCTCTCTCTCTCTCTCTCTCTCTCTCTCTCTCTCTCTCTCTCTCGGCTGTCATGAATTGAATGGCTTTGCTTCACCATGTGCCCCTCACTATGGTATGCTGACAAAAGCATGGACTACAAAGGTCTGCCCATCCATGCAAAGCAATTCTCCAAACTATGAGCCTAAATCTTTCTTCTTTTTACATTGATTGTCTCTTGTACTTTATCACAGTGATAGAAAGCTGATTAACACTTGTTACATCTTTGAAAGTGAGATATTCACACCACCCTCTTTCTGCAGACAACTATATGCTTATTTCTCTAGAGCCTTAAAGAGAATTACTGTCTGATAATTTAATAACAAGGCAGACAGTATACTCCCATTTTAGAAACATTAATGTTCCACTAGAAAACATCAGTATTTTTTAATCTGTATTTCTAAAATGCTTATCATAAGGGAAAATAAGAAACGGTCACAAAATCAATCAGTGATAACATGTTCGGGAAATGTAGAAAAAGTAAAGTTAAGTAAATTTCAGTACTTCAAGAGTTTTAGAGACTTTAATATTGTAAAGAACTATTGATTCTCCATTTTATTTTATGTGTATACTTTGTGAGTGTGTGTGTGTGTGTGTGTGTAAAACTCATGGTTTATGCATTTTATACACACAATGAACATTTGATACATATATACATATATATGTGGGGGTGTGAGTGACTAGAAGATACTCAAACACAAGGTTGTCTATAAATCATAGTAGTTATATCCATCATTATTACATAACAGTGGGTATAAGAGTGAATTTTTTCCCTAGTTTTTATATTTACAAGTGATGTTTAAAATGTTATAAAAATGAAGTCTAGCCAGCATTTATCTAAATAAACTCAATTGATAGTTTAATTCATTTAAACAATTCATAATATAATCAGAACAATTAATCTTTCAGTATTCAAATGATACTGATATCCACAGGTTTCCGTAAGACAATAACCTCCACTATATATTTTTAAAAATTAAAATATACATCTTTACCTCTTTAGTTCCGTAATTGCTGTGTGATAGATCCACAAAAAGCCTTTGCTCAGCTGAACTCTGAAGTCACATTTATGAGTAAAATTTGCTATTTTAAGCAATAGTATCATAATCAAGGTTAATTACTGAACTAACTTAGATCAATGCCAAACTGCCAAGCTCTACTTTTAAATTTAATTTCATTTATCAATTATTTGAGAATTCATAATTTATGCATTGTATTTCATCACATCATTCCCCACCTCCAACTTCTATACTTCCCTTCTCACTCTCCTTGCAAACAGGGTCTCACCATGTACTCCTGGCCATCCTTGAATTCAGGATCCTTTCATTTCCTCCTCCTTCCTGTGTACAGGGAATATTTCTTGCATGTATTCCCACATCCAGCTTTATGATTTCTTTTATCCCTAGCACTGAGTTATAAAAATACTAATTTGAGGTTATGATCATTTTATCCATGTTAGATTTTACTTTATATTCTCCTATTAATTGTGATCTTCTGATGATATCGAAATAATTATGCTTTTTCCTAATACTTTTCTTTCTCTGCTGGAATTTCAAAGACACACCTGAATTTTTTCATAAGGATTTTTCATTCATTGTTCATGTATATATTCTCTTAATCAAATCCATGTGTCATCAAATCTACTTACCAGACATTTTACACTTGATTATCTGTGATTGTTACTGTTATTTGCCAACTTGAAAGAATCTGGAATCACCTGAGAGATGGGGATCTGGGTATTCCTTTGGGATATTATCTTGATTTCATTAATTAGGTTGAGAAGACCTGCTCACTTTGAGTGCACTATTTTCTTGCTGGATTCCTGGACTATATAAGTAGACAAAGGGAAGAAATGATAATAATAATAATAATAATAATAATAATAATAATAATAATAACAACAACCTTACTATTAATGTCAGGAATTTCTCCATTCCTCGGTTAAAGTACCAAAATTAGTATATTTCACCTACTCATTCAGAAATATAAAGCTTTTTACAAAAAAGACAAAGCCACATTTCTAAAAACAGATATTTTTTGAATAAATCAAGAATCAACTGCATCTCAAATTATTATACCATTTGACTACAATTTTATTTTGCTTCACTAGTTAATCAATCTCCTATAGATAATCTTTATGCTTCATTTATGAAAGGATAAAGAAAACTAAAAAGATCATCATTTGGGCTATGCCAGGTAATTTCATAAGTATAAGTTACTGTCTGAATAATGCCACAGTGAGAGGAAATACTATTTATAGTGACTCTTTTCTCACAACATAAATTTCACAGGAATGAGGGAATTCCTTTCATATATATCAGAGGATGCTGATGAAATTTTTAGTGGTAGAAATTATCGATTCTGGTGACATTAGGAGATTTTGAGTATAATAAAAATTGAAAAGCATAACTACTTAAATATTCTGTGTCACGTATTTCTCCTTTCCCATTAGAATCTCAATTTATATCAAAATAATTAAACAGAAGAAATATTATTTTTAAAATGTATGGGCATACTATGTATTTATGTTAGAATATACCACATGAGTGCAGGTGAACACAGATGCAAGAAGAGGGCATTGGATCCCTCACATATGGAGTTACAGGAGGTTGTGAACCACCAGATGTGGGTGCTAGGAACCATACTTAGATCCTTTGGAAGGGTAGTGTGCAATTTTTACTATCCAGTCATCTAGCCCCAGAAATTAATGTTCTAAAAGCAGCCATCTATGTGGATGAGAAGGAAGCCATGGAAAAGAGAAGTAATATAGTCATGCCAAGTTGCCTATGGATAAAACTATGGCCTGACAACATCTTGACTAAGACTGGTTTGCTCATATGCAACTGTAAAGAAATACATCCCAAGAGCTCCCAGTGTATGTAGCTTCTGGGGGAAATGTGAATTAGTCCAGAAGGGAGGAAAATATTATCATTAACCTAAACTCAAATACAACTCACTGGTGGTGTCTGCAAGCAAGGAAAAAGTGAGTGCAACAATGAAATGCTTACTTTGGCATATGAGGAACATGGTTCCTGCTGGGAAGAAGAACAGTTCAAATATGTGTGCATGTGTGACTCTGCTCTGCCTAAGAGGGCTTCACTCTTGAAATGAAGCAATGTGAGGGACTAGATAGCACGGAGGATGGGTAAGGAAAGTTTAAATAAGCAGACATTTAAATGAGAAGGAAGGCAAACAACTAAAGAAATAATTCATAGAAATTAAGACTGCCGTGCTTTTAGGAATACAATCAAGTGCTATATGAGTTGCTATTGATTAGCTAGGCTATTCTAGAACTTCCAGACAATAGTATATTGACCTTCTAGACTTCCTTAGAAAAGCAACTGGATCCAGGCAGTGTAGCACACTCCTTGAATCTCACCACTAAGTAGACAGAGGCAAGTGGATTTCTATGAATTCAAGATCAGCCTGGTCTACATAATTAGTTCCAGGCCAGCAAAGGCAACATAGTAAGACCCTGTCTCAAGAAGAAGAAGAAGAAGAAGAAGAAGAAGAAGAAGAAGAAGAAGAAGAAGAAGAAGAGGAGGAGGAGGAGGAGGAGGAGGAGGAGGAGGAGGAGGAGGAAAGCAGTCAAAATACATCCTGAAAGAAACATGTTCATACATTCTATTCAAATTACAGTTCTCACTATGTAAATAACTCCAAAAGTCCTAAATGTTGCCTCTTTATCTTCTTTAAACACTGACTGTCCCTCTCACCTGCCTGGTCTTTTCTTATGTCTCAGAATACACCAGGCTTTCAATTTCATTGACATATGTTAGAAAACTTCCCCAGAGAGACCTGTGTAGTTGGCTGTTTTTTACTCTTTGTCCTTTGGAAGGGGGGCCCCACCACCCATCTCTCAAATAAATACACTGAGACTTATTCTTACTTATGAATGCCCAGCCTTAGCTTGGCTTATTTCTAGCCAGCTTTTCTTAACTTAAATTATCCCATCTACCTTTTGCTTCTGGAATTTTATCTTTTTCTATTCTATATAACTTTCTTACTCTGTTGCTAGTTGTGTAGCTGGGTGGCTAGCTCCTGATGTCTTCCTTTCCTTCTCTTTTTCTTGATCCTCCATCCTCTCTTCCCAAATTTCTTCTCCTATTTAGTCTCTGCCTGCTAGCCCCACTTATCCTTTCTCCTGCCTTGCTATTGGCTGTTCAGCTCTTTATTAGACCAATCAGGTATTTTAGGCAGACACAGTAACACAGCTTCAATGAGTTAAACAAATGCAACATAAAAGAATGCAACACGTCTTTGCAAGATTAAACAAATGTTCCACAGAATAAACAAATGTAACACATCTTCAATTAATGTTCCACAACAGACGTATGTGTAACTGATCTCCTCTCGCAAGTGTCCATGGGTTATATTCTCCTCTTTTATTTGCTTTTTTAAAACCATGCCATGAAAACCACCATTGTCAGTGCTGTTGTCAGCTGTAAACAATAGCACTCCCTGCCATGCAATCTAAAAAAAACATGGGCATCTTCTTAAAACATCACATACATAAATTAATTTTTGAAAAAAAAAGAATACATTGTTAAAAGAAGGTGAACCATATAAAACATCACCAAAATAAGAATGCTTTGAAGAAAGGATACAGGAGAGATGGGAACATGGCTCATTTGGTAGCGTATTTGACTGCCATGCATCAGGTCCTGGGTTTGATTCTTAGCACGTGATAAACTTGGCATGGTGTTACATGCTCATCATACCACCTCTTGGAAAGTAACAGCAGGAGGATCACAGATGAAAGTCATCCTGGGCTACAAAAACAGATGCACAGCAGGACTGTCAGTGTTTATGGCCATTCTAGGTAGTAAAAGTCATTTGAAGTTTAAGGCAAGTATGTGCCTAAGTAACTGTAAGGAAGGAGGAAATAAAACTTGCTAACTAGCAGAGGGGAGAAAGATGAGCCATAGAAATGGTAAATAATGTTGTTGCTTGCTCCTCACTGAGCTCAATGCCCTAATTTTTGCAGCTCTCAGAGAGAGAAACACATCATTGATTGGAAGAATATGGTGCATGATCTTTGTTTCCAAAAGTAATTGGTTCAGAACAATTTTCAAATCAAAAGAACAGAACTTCTCCACAAATGTGGTCATGGTCCCAATAGCACATTAAGGTATCACACATATTTGACTTTACTTTGCATTTAAATGCTGGAAGTAAAAGGATTCACAGTTCCAAGCTGGTTTCTATTGTAGCAAAAGATCATTGTTAACAGATCTCTATTTTAAGACCCTAGTTACAGAATATATTTCAATTCATATGCCCAACATCAGAATGACCTCAACAGGGAAGTTCATGACTGCAGATGTTTACAAAATGAATGAAATCATCAGATTGTGACTGAAGAACTGGCATGGCTTAATCCTACCTCAGCTTGAAAGAAAAACATTACACAATAAAGCAAAATAAAGGGAAATCATTTTTCATGGGTGCCAATGATAGATGTATGAGGTCATTATATAAACCTCAGTGTCTAAAGGATGGAAAAGCAGGTTCCTTTCCTGCTGTATATATTTTACTATAATTTTGAAGGGATAAGAAACTGGAATTTTATGTTCAAGTACAAAAATGGACATAAACAATTCTTTTTAAGTGAATTTTATCTTTCAAAATAGTTATCAGGGAGGGGCTAGAAGTGTAATTTAGTGGTAGAGTGTGTGCTTAGCATATTTGATGTCCTAGGTTCAAACCTCAGTATCCCCCACACCCCCAAAAGAGATTTTTCCAGACCATTATATACATTGCAGAATTTTATTCATCTGTAAAAATAAATATTCTGAGACTGTCAATGGAAAGTACAGGTATTTCAACAACCAGATACATTATTAAGGGAGGGGGAAGGGGAATTTCTGTGGATTGGGAAGCATTTTTGAAATCAAACCACTGTAATTAGAATACCCTTATCTTACCCATGTGTGTAAACTCAACCTGTCTTAACAGATGAAGCAACCCAGGCATCCAGAAGTTACAATCAAAGGTGGAATCCTTTAGTAGGCTACCTAAAGCTAGTTTGTTCCATGCCTTAGGCCACCAGTTTGAATGAAGCTGGAAAGTCTCATATCTGTGCTCTTACCAATTTCACCCTAAATGTGTTTCCATCAAATGACACTGCACAGATTTCATTACAATCAGGAAATGCCCACTGTCTCTGCCATGGAGAGCCATGGAAAGACCCACGCTAAACGTATCCCAGCTGAGACCAATTATGCACAAGAGATATTTGGCAAAAATATCTGGAGTTATGAACCTACTACAAGCACAAAATTGGAAACTCAAGTGGCATCTGATGGGCACTAAGCCAGGGATGTTGCTAATTACCTTGAAGGCATATGAGACATCTATGACAAAGAATGAAGCAGCCTCTAAGGACAGTGCTGAACTGAGAGATACTGTGAGAGACCTTAATGTGACATTTCCAAGTGATTGCACACGATGCACTCAATCATTTGATAATTAAACCAATGTAATTCATATTGATGCCAGTGGACTAGATGCTCTTACAACCTCTTTTCTGTGGGAAGGGAGTGCATCTATAGCTTGGTGGCCTCTATGGAAAGAGCTGTTGGGTCTTTGGAAGATGGTTTGGTATAAGAAAGGAGGAAAGGAATTCTGATGAACCTTGTTAAGAAGACATGAGTAACTTCTGCTTTTTCATGGCCCAACAAGTCACTTTCCTATAGAATCCATTCTTCTTTAGTGTGGTTGGAAAATATGACTTGTTTCTAATCAACAGATAATGGAACATTGAAGGGATTACTTCCATTGCAACATCACATTAAGACTGTCTTTACAAGACTGGTGAGAATACTGCTGTTGATGATGAAGAAGCAACCTGCCTTATGGTGTCCTGTATGTCTATCAAGCGACATGTCTGACAACTTTGGGAAGCTTTTGTGGCTTGAGGGGAGCTTCTTCTCAACAGTCAGTAAGGCACCAAGACCTCAGTGTCAGCACTGAAAGGAGATTGGCAGGACATCATTTCTCAGCCATAGTTCAGATGAGACCAAAGCCTAGACACTCACCCAAATCACAGGCTTATAAGGCCCTGAGCAGAGTACCTAGCTAAGCTGAGCTCAATGATTGGTGTGGTTGTAATAAGCCACTAACATTGTGACAATTTGTTATTCAGTGACAGAGATGAATACCTCCCAGAGAAGCATGTTTACAAAGCTAAAGGAAAAATGTGGAGCTGTAACACTCTTCTTTGTTGGCCTGACTTCCTAAATGACACACACTGAGAACGACAGAGAGATACAGAAGTCTGTGAGTGATGTTGAGAATTAGAAGCACTACACAATGGCATCAAGAAGCTGCTTGGGTGCAATGAATCAAAGGGAATTCCTTTTTTTGTTTTTTCTCTGTGTAGCTTTGTGCCTTTCCTGGAACTCACCTTGGAGACCAGGCTGGCCTCAAACTCACAGAGATCTGCCTGCCTCTGCCTCCCAAGTGCTGGGATTAAAGGCATGTGCCACCACCACCCAGCCCAAAGGGAACTCCAAACACAAAATGTCAAATGGAGGTCAACAGGACCTTTAGATTTCATGCCTATACATTTTCTCTATAAAGTTCTCAGATGACCCCTTAGTGTTAGATATATGAGGTTCCTTTTCTTTTATAAAAACTTTAATTACAAGTTGTGTAGTGGTGGTGCACGCCTTTAATCCCAGCTCTTGGAGACAGAGGCAGGTGGATCTCTGTGAGTTTGAGGCCAACTTGATTGCTGTGGATATCACTCTGTATAAATAAAATGCTGGTTGGCCAGTAGCCAGGCAGGAAATATAGGCAGGACAAGCAAAGAAGAGAATTGTGGGAGGTAGAAGGCTGGGGAGGACAGACACCACCAGCTGCCACCATGAGAAGCAACATGTAAAGACACTGGTAAGCCACAAGCCATGTGGCAAAGAATAGACTAACAGAAATGGGTTAATTTAAGATAGAAGAAGTAGATAACAAGAAGCCTGCCAAGGCCATACAGTTTGTAAGCAATATAAGTTTCTGTGTGTTTACTTGGTTGGGTCTGAGCGACTGTAGGACTGGTAGGTAAGAGAGATTTGTCCTGACTGTGGGCCAGCAGGAAAACTCTAACTACACTTGATCAACAGATTGAGTTCCACAGTAGCCAGGGCTATATACAGAGAATTCCTGTCTCAAAAAATAAATTATGTATACAAATAGGTGTGTGTCTGTGTGTGCGTATGTGCACATGAGTACATGTTCCCATATAGGCCAGAAGTTGGTGTTAGAGTCCCTGTAGCCCAAGTTACTGGCAGTTGTGAGCAGCCCAATGTGGTTCTGGGAAGCAAATGCAGGGCTTCTTCAAGCCTAATATATGCTCTTAACTGGTGAACCATTTCTCCAAGCCCTGAAAGATGCCTTCCTTTTCTTTTTCTTTTTTAAAGCAGATCTGATTCTGTAACTCAGACTGGCCCTGATCTCATGATCTTCCTGTCTCAGCTTCTCAAGTGCAAGTGATGTTTTTCCATAAATAATAATCCAGCTTTCCACAGACACTGGAATTGGTGTAGGACAGTGGTTCTCAACCTTCCTAATGCTATGATTCTTTAATACAGTTCCTCATGTTGTGGTGACTCCCAATCATAAAATTATTTTCATTGCTACTTTATAACTGTAATTTTGCTACTGTTATAATTCATAATATCAATATATGATATGCAGGATATCTGATATGCAACCCCTGTGAAAGGGTTGTTCAATCACAAATTCGTCATGACTCACAGGTTAAGAACCACTGGTATAGTGTTTCCACAGGGGAGGAAGGGAATTTAAAGAAAGTCAGTTTCTCAGTGTCTACCTGCAAAGCCCCCATGTTCTTTCCTGGGGCCCTTGGGATACCCAGGGCCTGAATACAAAATAAAAAAGTGTAACACTTAGTACTGCATTTAGGTTTCCAACGGGAAGATGAAAAGACAAACTAAATCAAATGAAGACTTCTGTCAGTGCTACCTACTGTTAAGGAAAGTCAGTGGATACTGGGGAGAGGTGCAAACAAGAGACCCCATCCAAAGCACACAAGCAACAAAACACAAGCACAGGGCTTAAAGAGAAGTGTTTGTAGGGATACATAATAAACAGGGATGGAAAAGGCATATTAAGACATAATAATGAGAGTATTTATTCAAGTAAGCAAAATAACTCAAACTCTGATGGAAGTAAAAAATTCATAAATTCCATAAAATCCAAAGAGGCTGAACACAGTGGTTCAGTATGCTCAGTATGCATAAACACCTGGGTTCAATCTGCAGCCCCTACATAAATGAATGGAATCATAACAAAGCTTGTTTAACATATACAAAACCCTGGGTTTGTTCTCCCACACTGCCAGAAAAAAATCAGAAGAAAATGAATTAATAAGAAACAAAATGTAAAGCCAGGTATGTGGGTCAGACCTTCAATCTCAGCATTTGAGAGGTTGAGGCAAAAGGGTTGCCTAGAATTATAAGACAGCTAGATAGAATATAATGTGGGGGAAAGGAAAAAACAAAAAGCAGACTAGCAAGAAGATGACCTGGGTTCAGTCTTTGGAACCCACATGGTAGAAAGAGAGAACTGACTTGATTATCCTGTGACTGCCACATGTACACTATTCCATATCCACATATATACACAGACACAATAAATAAATGCATGCAAACATATTTTTAAGGGCCCAATCCAAAATGACAACAACATGAGGAACACAGTGGAAAGAAATGAGTTCTGTTATTAAGAAATGAGCTGTCTTGTGAACTAATAGAAGCAGAGTTGAGGCTACTATTGAAGAAACTTTTCTTAGAGAACAAAACCTTGAAGTGACTTGAATTTACCAAGGCTGGAGGTGGTGGGGATGGAAAAGGATAAATACTAGTTTCAGAAAAGAATAAAAGGAGTGTAGAAAAAGCCTCTTCAGGGGCGGGGGTGGGTTGGGGGGGCTGGGGAGCAGGAGGAGGGATGAAGGGGGACCTGTGGTTGGTATGCAAAATGAATAAAAAAAAATTCTTAATAAAAAAAGATAAAGCCCCCTCAGAGAGGTAGGGGGAAAAAGGATGGAAGCTACAAGTTTCCAGAAGGAAGGCAGTTGGGGTCAAGTGCTAAGGTCAGGTGACAAAGTGGAGAAAATCCTGCTCTCTTTGTGGTGGAAGGAAATCCAAAGGCCTGCATTGTGGCACATTAAGGATCCTGTATTGCTAGGGGATGGAAAATGGAGAATAGAACTTTCCAGATGGAAGTAGGAATTATAAGTGATTTCAACTAAGACTGCTTTTGAAAAGTGGCATTTATTTATCGTGTGAGTATTATGTGGGCATGTACGTACCACAGTGTGCATGCACATGTCAGAGGGCTTCTTGAAAGAGTCGTTTTTTCCTTCCATCATATGGTTCCTGGGAATCGATCAAATTCAGCTCCTCGGGCTGGGCAGCAATGCCTTTACCCACTGAACCATCCTGCCAGTCTCTCAACTAAGACTGTTAAACTGCTAAAAAGTTCACAAACACCCTTGCTTCTTAAAGATGGAACATTTTTGAAACTAATCTATATAGCCTTTCCAATAAAGTTTGTCTGAAGATGTCAGGCTAACTTATAAACCTTTCCAAGAGGCCAGGATGGCCCTCCCCTGACTGGTTAAGGCACATTCATGCTTTCTCCAGTATTACCCTCATCCAAGGAAGAGTGATTTGCCAAAGGAAAACAGCAGGTCAAGACTGATGGTGTCTGCAGGCCTGCTCTCACAATGACTCTAGAACAATGGTTCTTAACCTGTAAATCATGAGCCCTTGGGGGTCAAATGACCCTTTCACAGATGTCAAATATCAGATATCCTACATACCCGAAATTTACATTGTGATTAATAACAGTAATTACAGTTATAAAGTAGCAGTGAAGATAATTTTATGATTGGAGATCACCACAATGTGAGAGTCACAGTATTGGGAAGGATGAGAACCACCGCTCTAGAGGCTGAGGCAGGAGGAGCCAAGTTCAAGACCTTCCTGGGCTACATACAGAATGAGTTCAAAGCCAGCCTGGTCAGTTTAGTGACACCCTATCTCAAAATCAAAAGCAAAAAGAGACCTGGAGTTACAATTCAGTAGCATGCGTACTAGTGTGCACTGAGGCCTGGGTTCAATTCCCTGTCCTGAAAAGGAAAACAAAGCAGAACAAATGAATCACAAAAAGACACTAGTGCTGCTTCTTGAGAGAGGCCAAGCACAGTGAAAACAGCACTCTGTCTCAGGGACCAAGTCCTTTATCCACGGCGTGCTTCTGATACACTTCAGCCAACGTTCATAAAATTGAGAAATGGTCTTAATTCTCTGCCCTGAGTGCCTATTCCACATTCGGCACAGACAAGGAAGTAATAAGAAAACATTCCTTATGGTTACATTTCCAAGAGCAAAAACAAGCAACAGTTTCAAGAAAGATACCGAGAATAATTTTCTAAAATATTCAATAGGAAACCAAGGCCAAAACAGGGGTGAAAATGAGAGAGAAAGTGGAGAGCTTGAAAAGTGAGGAATGTCTTATTTGCAATTCCATCTCCAGTCTCCCAGCATTATTAACAATAAGACCTACAAGGAGCCCAGCTCACCTCAGGCTTAAACCAGTTCAACAACCTCTATGGCCTGTGACTGCTTTGATGCTAATTTTCAATTATGAATAAAATCTAAGAAGCAACGTGCTGCTCAATAATTTTTTTGCTTTCTTCTTTATATTTTTCTTTTTATTATTAAGAAATTTTCTATTCATTTTATACACCAATCACAGATCCCCCTCTCCTCCCTCTTCCTTCCTCCCACCGCCATCCTTCCCTTATAACTCACCCCCCATTCCCACCTCCTCCAAGACAAGGCCTCCCATAAGGAGTCAGCAGAGCCTGGTACATTCAGAAGAGGCAGGTCCAAGCCCCTCCTCCTGCACCAAGGCTGTATAATGTGTCCCACCATAGGCACTAAGCTCCAAAAAGCCCGCTCATGCTCCAGGGACAGATCCTGATCCCGCTGCCAGGGGTCCCTTAGACAGATCAAGCTAATCAATTGTCTTGCCTATGCAAAGGGCCTAGTCCAGTCTCATGGAGGCTCCACAGCTATTGGTCCACAGTTCATGAGTTTCCACTAGGTTGGTTTGGTTGTCTCTGCATATTTTCCTATCATGAGCTTGATGCCCCTTGCTCATAGAATCCCTCTTCTCTCTCTTCGACTAGACTCCTGGAGCTTGGCCTGGTGTTTGGTTGTGGATCTCTGCATCTGCTTCCATCAGTTACTGGATGGAGGCTCTATGATGACAGTTAGGGTATTCACCAATCTGATTACTGGTATAGGTCAGTTAAGGTACCCTCTCCACTATTGCTAGTAGTCTAAGGTGGGGTCATTGTTGTGGGTTCTGAAGAAGTTCCCTAGCACCCTGTTTCTCCCTATCCCCATGATGTCTTCATTTATCATGGTATCTCTTCCCTTGCTCTCCCACTCCATCCCTGTTCCAGCTCAACCTTCCCATTCCCTAATGTTCTCATCCTCCATCCCCTACCCTACATTACCTCCCCCACACCCAGTTTGCTGATGGAGATCTAATCTATTTCTCCTTCTCAGGGCGATCCATGCATTCTCTCTTAGGGTCCTCCTTGCTAGCTAGTTTCTCTGGAGCTGTGGGTTATAGTCTGTTTATCCTTTGCTTTACATCTAGCATCTACTTATGAGTGAGTACATCCAATTTTTGTCCTTCTCAGTCCGGGTTATCTCACTCAGAATCATATTTTCTAATTCCATCCATTTGCCTACAAGTTTCATAATGTCATTGTTATTTACTGCTGAGTAGTACCCCATTGTGTACATGTGCCACATTTGCTCTATTCATTCTTCAGTTGAAGGACATCTAGGTTGCTTCAAAGTTCTGGCTATTATGATAATGCTGCTATGAACATAGTTGAGCATATGTACTTGTGGTATGATTGGCTGCTCAATAATTATCAATGAATTCTAGCCAGCAAAGCTAACTTTCCAGGTTGTGGATATATTAACAGCTATAATAGTAGGGAGTTTGCCTAATCCCCAAAGTAGCAAGCACCTATAATCCCAGTGGCAAAGCAAGAGGATCAGAAGTTGAAAGTCATCCCTGGCTATAGCAAGCTTAAGGTCAGCCTGGTCTACATAAGGAAAGATAGAGAAGGAGAGAGAGGGAGGGAGGGAGGGAAGAGAGAGACACAGAGAGAGAGAGACAGAGAGAGACAGAGAGAGAGAGAGAGAGAGAGAGAGAGAGAGAGAGAGAGAGAGAGAGAGAGA